>NC_083714.1:67899799-68202829 GCF_033118175.1 Dama dama | reverse complement strand
TGAATGCATAATGAAGGTGAGGTATATGTACACAATGGTATACTACTAGTTAACCATACAAAGGGATAAAACCTTGCCATTTGCTACAAAACAGATGGATCTAAAGGGTATTATTGGCTTCCCTGGTAGCTCAGTTGGCAAAGAATCTGCCTGCAATGCAGGAGATCGCGGTTCAGTTCCTGGGTCAGGAAGATACCCTGGAGAAGGCATAGGCTACCCACTCCAGTATTCTTGGGTTTCCCTCATGGCTCAGATGGTAAAGAATCCACCTGTAATGAAGGAGACCTGGGTTTGATCCCTGGGTTAGGACGATCTCCTGGAGAAAGGCATGGTAATGACATATTTAAAAGAAAAAAAAAAAAAAAAAACACTGAACTATTAAAATAAATAAATAAATAATTGTAGCAAGGTAATGCTTAACTAGCTTACCCTAGATTTTGACAGAAAATTGATCTACCTAGCCAAAGGCACAGTAACAGACTTTCCATAAAGTGTAACTTAGATTTATAGCACATTTAAATGTATATATGTTTCTTGATCAGATGGAAATAGCACATAGATTGTCCATTTGACTCTTTGCAGGGGTTATATTATCAAATAAAACATATGCAAACTGCATGCTTGAAGTCAAAATGCTCCCTGAGGTGAATGAAAATATTGAAATATAATTTTTATATATCTTGCATAAAATAGTTTTCCCCTTAGTAAATATTTCTGAAATTGTAACAAAAATCAAGAAAATAAAACTGATATGTAGGTTAATAATCTACATGTAACTTATCAAGAGTACATTTAATGGGCTATGTAAAGTCAAAGTTTGATATTCATTGTACATATATAGAATATATTTAATTGCAATGAAATCATCAGGGAAAATTGTGTTCTACTCATTGAGTAATACAATCTTCAAGATAATGATGAAAATATCATCAAAATTCATCAAGAGAGACACCAGAGGAAACAATGAAATACCTGACAAAAAATGTCAAAATCAGTATTATCAGAACTCTGAAAAGCTAGTCAAAGTTTTAAGGCAACAAAATGAATTCTGAACCAGGATAAAGTCCATTAAAGCAATAGGATGTTTTCGTGTGGTTCACCTTATCTTTGTTCCAAAGCCCTTTCCAGTATGGTAATGGTCTTGGAAATAGCAGTCCACATGCCTACTGTGGCACCTGGTTGCAGAGGAAGCAGAACAGACCTTATTTCCAAGGAACTGTGCTTATCTGTTGTGACCTCTCTAGGGGTTTCCTTAAACACTGACATGAGGGGCATGTGTTTGTTCTGTTAAACTCAAGAGTTAGAACATGATGGAGAAACAGCTGTGTAAAGGATATTTCTATGAAACATTAAGTGAAAAATGAAAAATCCACTGCCATCTGGGGCAGAAAACAACAAACAAACAAAACAATTGAAGCAAAGGGGGAAAATAAGACATTTGACCATCATTTGATGAAGATTGAAGTATGTTGCAGAGTCAGAACTTTGAAAATCTCTCACATATATTATGAACTCTAGGAAGCTACATGCATGCCCAGGATAGGACACATGGTCAGAAAATATCTGAGATACCCACAAACGTTCACATCTAGCTGATCTTTTGGTTCAAACTGGGAAGTTAAGGTTAAGGTATAGTTGTAAACAACCTGGCTAAGAATCAAAGGAGTGCCAAAACACAAACTCAGACTACAACATCTGCAGAGTATGATGTAATATTTTTTCTTCTTAACTTTTGGGGCCTCCAGATGTTTAAGGAAATCTCTGTCAAAGTACTGCCATATCACTAAACTAAAGAAACACAGACTTTGGAGACCATATAATGTAAAAGAGTCTTTGCAGAACTAGTTTAGAAAATTCACTAAACAAACAACTATAATGCAAAATAAACAAAAAAATCCTGGGGAGTAAAATCCAGTCTTCAACAAATATTACTAGATATGAAAAGAAACAGGAAATATGTCCCATTAAAGGGAAAAATTGAAAAAGAAAATGCACAAGAAATTAACTAAAATTGTCCCTAAAAGGCAAAAGCTTTGGACTTACTAACTGATTTGAAACCAACGGTATTAAGTGAAGTGAATAAACAGTTTTTCCAGCATTTCAGGGTACAGCACAAGGGCCCCACTTTGGATTCACCCCACCCAGATAGGCAAAGCTGAGGCATACATAGATGGCCAGGAAAAAGAAAGAAAAGCAGGACCTATGAAAAGCAGCCATGCAACACAATCAATCGCAGTTAAAGACCAGTTCAGCAGACAAACTCAGGAGATTTCACCACTGATGAAACCAACTGCTGACATAGCTTCTGCAGACACTCTACAGATTTCACCAGTTTTCTCCCCATATGTATTCACCTTTGTGACTGTCAGTCACCTGGATCCTTCTAGCTCCCTCCCTGCCTCGCCCACCAGTTCCCTGAACCAATACAGTAGCTATCTCAGCCCTCTGTAGCTGAACAAAGGCAGAAACCAATCTCAACCACCTGGATGTCTTCACCACCATGCTCATGCTCAGGGATACCACTCCATTTGTGCACTTGCACATTATCATCTTGACTCCCATCCATCCTCAAACTGCAGTAAAGAGCACACACCCAAAGGGAGAGTGGACACCCACAGGAAGAGCATGCAGACATCCAGGGTCCCCATAGCTGCCAATGAGTCTGTAGTTGACTCTAGCCTATTCCACATTTACTGGCTCATAATACTATGTGTGTATAGGCAGCTAGCCCCTGCCACTGATAGGCACTTGGATTAGGTATCCACAGATGGGTGTGGGCTACTCTCTCTAGTCACCACATCTGCCTGACTTGTCCCTACTTACTGGACATGGAAGCGCTGCCGAGGATCCCAACATCTCTTGCAGACACTGAAGACCCCATGAAACATTCACCATAGAACACACAATTGTCACCACTATGGGTGCCAGCAGCCTGAGCAGAAGACACATCACACCCAACCAAACACAGTGATGCCACGTAATTACACACCTGGCAACCTCCACCGAAAAACCCAGGATCATAGCACATTAAAGCATGCCCTTACCCAAAATCAGTCTATAAACAGTGAAAGAGGGACTATTTCATTAATTAATCAATAGACACCTACACAAAGTAAAAAAGATCATGAAGAATCAGGGAAGGGTGACCACCAAAATAACAATAAATCTTTAGTTGCTGTTGCTCAGTTGCTAAGTCATGTCCAAGTGTTTGCGACCCAATGGACTGCAGGAGCCAGGTACCTCTGTCCTTCCGGCTCCTGGAGTTTGCTCAAATTCATGGGAGAGGGAGGTGGGAGCGGGGATTGGGATGGGGAAGATGTGTAAATCCATGGCTGATTCATATCAATGTATGACAAAACCCACTGAAATGTTGTGAAGTGATTAGCCTCCAACTAATAAAAAAATTAAAAAAAAAAAAAAAAAAACAACAAAAAAAACATACACATATCTATTAAAAAAAATTCATGTTAATAGTGCTGGAGATGCTATCTAAACATCTCATTTTCTGCCGCCCCCTTCTCTTCTTGCCTCCAGTCTTTCCCAGCATGAGGGTCTTCATCATGAATTGGCTCTCCAAATAGGAGGCCAAGTATAAGAGCTTCAGCCTTAACATCAGTTCCTCAAGTGAATATTCAGGTTTATTTTCCTTTAGGATTGACTAACTTGATCTCTTTGCTGTCCAAAGGATTCTCAAGAATCTTTTCCTGCACCACAATTTGAAAGCATAAATTCATCAGGGATCAGCATACTTTATGGCCTAAATCTCATATCTGTACATGACTACTGGAAAATCAAAGTTTGACTACACTGAACTTTGTCAGCAAAGTAATGTCTCTGCTTTTTAATATGCTATCGAGGTTTGTTGTAGCTTTTCTTCCAAGGGACAAGAGTCTTTTAACTTCATGTCTGCAGTCACCATCCACAGTGATTTTGAAGCCCAAGAAAATATAGCCTGTCACTGTTTCCATTGTTTTCCCAACTATTTGTCATGAAGTGATCAGACCAGATGCCATGATCATAGTTTTTTGAATGTTGAGATTTAAGCTATATATTTCACTCTCCTCTTTCACTTTCATCAAGAGGCTCTTTAGTTCCTCTTTCTGCCAAAAATGTGGTATCATCTGCATAACTGAGGATGTTGTTATTTCTCCCAGCTTTTGCTTCATCCAGGCCAAAATTTCACATGATGTATTCTGCAGATAAATTAAATGAGCAGTGTGACAATATGCAGCCTTGTCATACTTCTTTTGCAGTTTTGAACCAGTCCATTATTCCATGTCTGATTTTAATTGTTGCTTTTGACCTGCAAAGATTTCTCAGGAGGCAGCTAAGGTGGTCTGGTATTCTCATCTCTTTCAGAATTTTCCACAGTGTGTTGTGATCCAAACAGTCAAAAGCATTAGCATAGTCAATGAAGCAGAAGTAGATGATTTTTTGGAATGCTCTTGCTTTATCTATGATGCAGGACATTGGTAATTTGATCTCTGGTTCCTCTGCCTTTTATAAATACTTTATAAACATCTGCATATAAGATTAAACACCTTTTATGTTTAAAAGATATAAAAAGATTAAATGCAAAATGTTTATGCTTAAAAAGATTAAACATCTTCATCTCCAGATTAAAACATCGGAAAATTCTCAGTTCACATGTTGTTGAAGCCTAGTTTGAAGGATTTTGAGCGCACCTTGCTAGCATGTGAGATGAGTGAAATTGTGCAGTAGTTTGAACATTCTTTGATGTTGCCCTTCTTTGGGACTGGAATGAAAACTGACCATTTCCAGTCATGTGGCCACTGCTGAGTTTTCCAAATTTGCTGGTATACTGAGTGTGGCACTTTAACAATATCATCTTTTAGGATTTCAAATAGATCAGCTAGAATCCCATCACTTCCACTAGCTTTGTTTGCTGTGATGCTTTCTAAAGCCCACTTGACTTTGCATTCTAGGATGTCTGGCTCTAGGTCTGTGATCACACTATCATGGATATCCAGGTCATTAAGATCTTGTTTTGTATAGATCATCTGTGTATTCCTGCCACCTCTTCTTAATATCTTCTACTTCTGTTAGGTCTATACCATTTCATCTTTTATTGTGCCCATCTTTGCATGAAATATTCCCTTGGTATCTCTAATTTTCTTGAAGAGATCTCTAGTCTTTCCCATTATATTGTTTTCCTCTGTTTCTTTGCATTGTTCACTTAGGAAGGCTTTCTTATCTCTCCTTACTATTCTAAGGAACTCTGCATACAGATAGGTATATCTTTCCATTTCTCCTTTGCCTTTCACAACTCTTCTTTTCTCAACTATTTGTAAGTGATTTCTCTTCTTAGACGAATATTTTGCCTGTTTTGCATTTCTCTTACTTTGGGATGGTTTTGATCACTGCCTCTTGTGCAGTGTTATGAACCTCTGTCCATAGTTCTTTAGGCACTCTATCAGATATAATCCTCTGAATCTATTTGTCTCTTCCACTGTAGGATCAAAAGGGATTTTATTTAGGTCATACCTGAATGGCCTAGAGGTTTTCCTTATTTTCTTCAATTTAAGTCAGAATTTTGCAATAAGGAGTTCATAATCTGAGCCACAGTCATTTCCCAGTCTCATTTTGCTGACTGTATAGAGGTTCTCTATCTTAGGCTGCAAAGAATATAATCAATCTGATTTTGGTATTGACCATTTGTTGATGTCCTTGTGTAGAGTTGTCTCTTGTGTTGCTGGAAGAGAGTGTTTGCTATGACAAGTGTATTCTCTTGGCAAAACTGTTAGCCTTTGCACTGTTTCATTTTGTGTTTCAATGCCAAACTTGCCTATTACTCCAGGTATCTCTTGACTTCCTACATTTGCTTTCCAGCTCCCTATGATGAGCAGGGTATAGTCAAGCCTATGTTCTTTCCTATGGTCACATACAGTTGTGAGAGCAGGACTGTAAAGAAGGCATAGTGCTGAAGAAGTGATGCCTTAGAATATGGTGCTGGAGAGGATTCCTGAGACTGACTTGGACAGCAAGGAGATCAAACCAGTCAATCTTAAGGTAAATCAACTCTGAAAACTCTTTGGAAGGATTGATACTGAAATTGAAACTCCAATATTTTGGTTATCTAATGTGAACAGCTCACTCTTTGGAAAAGTCCCTGGTGCTGGGAAAGGTTGAAGGCAGAAGGATAAGAGGGTGTCAGAGGATGAGATGGCTGGATGGCATTACCGATGTAATGGACATGAACTTTGGCAAGCTTCGGGAGATGGTGAGGGACAGGGAGCCCTGGCATTCTGCAATCAATGGGGTCACAAAGAGTTGGACATGACTGGGTGACTGAACAACAACATGATAAAAAGGACATAATTTTTTGGTGTTAGTTCTATAAGGTCTTGTAAGTCTTCATAGATCTGTCCAACTTCAGCTTTGTAGGCATTAGTGTTTGGGGCATATGATATTGAATGGTTTGTCTTGAAAAAGAATCAAGATTATTCTGTCATTCCCATCTACAATCACAGAAAGTTACAATCACAGAAAACTAATCAATCTGATCACATGGACCACAGCCTTGTCTAACTCAATGAAACTATGGGCCATGTCGTGTAGGGCCACCCAAGACGGATGGGTCATGGCGGAGAATTCTGTCAAAATGTGGTTCACTGGAGAAGGGAATGGCAAACCACTTCAGTATTCTTGCCTTGAGAACACCATAAACAGTATGAAAAGGCAAAAAAAAAAAAATATATGAGTAATAATGCATAGGAACCTGGAAAGTTAGGTCCTAAATCAAGGCAAATTGGAAGTGGTCAAGCAGGAGATGGAAAGAGTGAATGTTGACATTTTAGGAATCAGCAAACTAAAAGGGACTGAAATGGGAGAATTTAATTCAGATGACTATTATATCTACTACTGTGGGCAAGAATCCCTTAGAAGAAATGGAGGAGCCATCAGAGTCAACAAAAGAGTCTGAATGCAGTACTTGGGTGCAATCTCAAAAACCACAGAATGAGCTCTGTTCATTTCCAAGATAAACACTTCAATATTATGGTAATCCAAGTCTTTGCCCCGAGCAGTAATACCGAAGAAGCTGAAGTTGTATGACTCTATGAAGACCTACAAGACCTAGAACTAACACCTAAAAAGGATGTCCTTTTCATTACAGGGGACTGGAATGCAAAAGTAGGAAGTCAAGAAACACCTGGAGTAACAGGCAAATTTGGCCTTGGAGTACAGAATGAAGCAGGGCAAAGAGTTCTGCCAGGAGAATGCACTGGTCATAGCAAACACCCTCTTCCAACAACACAAGAGAAGACTCTACCTATGGACACGACCAGATGGCCAACACTGAAATCAGATTGATTATATTATTTTCAGCCAAAGATGGAGAAGCTCTATACAGTCAGCAAAAACAAGACCGGGAGCTGACTGTGGCTCAGATCATGAAATCCTTATTGCCAAATTCAGATACAAATTGAAGAAAGTAGGGAAAACCACTAGACCATTCAGGTATGACATAAATCAAATCCCTTATGATTAGACAGTGGAAGTGAAAAATAGATTCAAGGGATTAGATCTGATAGACAGAGTGCCTGATAAAGTATGGATGAAGTATGGATGGAGGCTTGTGATATTATACAGGAGACAGAGATCAAGACCATCCCCAAGAAAAAGAAATGCAAAAAAACAAAATTGCTGTCTGAGCAGGCCATACAAATAGTTGTGAAAAGAAGAGAAGTGAAAAGCAAAGGAGGAAAGAAAATATATATCCATTTGAATTCAGAGTTCCAAAGAATAGCAAGGAAAGATAAGAAAGCCTTCTTAAGTGATCAGTGCAAAGAAATAGAGGAAAACAATAGATTGGGAAAGACTAGAGATCTCTTCAAGAAAATTAGAGATACCAAGGGAACATTTGATGCAAAGATGGGCTCAATAAAGGACAGAAATGGTATGGACCTAACAGTAGCAGAACTCATTTAGAACAGGTGGCAAGAATACATAGAAAAACTATACTAAAAATATCTTCATGACCCAGATAATCACGATGGTATGATCACTCACCTAGAGCCAGACATCCTAGAATGTGAAATTAAGTGTGCCTTAGGAAGCATCACTATGAACAAAGTTACTGGAGATGATGGAATTCCAGTTGAGCTATTTGAAATCCTAAAAGATGATGCTGTGAAAGTGCTGCACTCAATATGCCAGCAAACTTGGAAAACTCAGCAGTGGCCACAGGACTGGAGATGGTCAGTTTTCATTCCAATCCCAAAGAAAGGCAATGTCAAAGAATGCTCCAACAACTGGAAAATCGCTCCCATCTCACATGCTAATAAAGTGATGCTCAAAATTCTACAAGCCAGGCTTCGACAGTACATGAGCTATCAACTTCCAGATGTTCAAGTTGGTTTTAGGAAAGGCAGAGGAACCAGAGATCAAATTGCCAACATCCGTTGGATTATCAAAAGAGAGTTCCAGAAAAACATCAACTTCTGTTTTATTGACTATGCCAAAGCCTTTGATTGTGGACCACCACAGACTGTGGAAAATTCTTAAAGAGATGGGAATACCACACCACCTGACCTGCTTCTTGCAAAATCTGTATGCAGGTCACGAAGAAATAGTTAGAACTAGACATGGCAAAGCAAACTGGTTCCAAATAGGGAAAGGAGTACATCAAGGCTGTATATTGTCACCCTACTTGTTTAACTTATATGCATAGTACATCATGAGAAATGCTAGGCTGGATGCAGCACAAGCTGGAATCAAGATTTCCAGGAGAAATAGCAATAACCTCAGATATGCAGATGACACCACCCTTATGGCAGAAAATGAAGAAGAACTAAAGAGCCTCTTGATGAAAGTGAAAGAGGAGAGCAAAGAAGTTGGCTTAAAGCTCAACATTCAGAAAACTAACCGCAATATTCAACATCTAGCCCCATCATTTCAGTTCAGCTCAGTTCAGTCACTCAATTGTGTCCGACTCCTTGTGACCCCATGAATTGCAGCACGCCAGGCTTCCCTGTCCATCACCAACTCCCGGAGTTTACTAAAACTCATGTCCATTGAGTCAGTGATGCCATCCAGCCATCTCATCCTCTGTCGTCCCCGTCTCCTCCTGCCCTCAATCCCTCCCAGCATCAGGGTCTTTTCCAATGAGTCAACCCTTCGCATGAGATGGCCAAAGTATTGGAGTTTCAACTTCAACATCAGTCCTTCCAATGAATATTCAGGACTGATCTCCTTTAGGATGGACTGGTTGGATCTCCTTGCAGTCCAAGGGATTCTCAGAAGTCTTCTCCAACACCACAGTTCAAAGTCATCAATTTTTCGGCAAGCAGCTTTCTTCACAGTCCAACTCTCACATCCATACATGACCACTGGAAAAACCATAGCCTTAGCTAAATGGACATTTGTTGGCAAAGTAATGTCTCTGCTTTTTGATATGCTATCTAGGTTGGTCATAACTTTCCTTCCAAGGAGTAAGTGTCTTTTCATTTCATAGCTGCAATCACCATCTGCAGTGATTTTGGAGCCCCCCCCAAAATAAAGTCTGACACTGTTTCCACTGTTTCCCCATCTATTTCCCATGAAGTGATGGGGCCAGATGCCTTGATCTTAGTTTTCTGAATGTTGAGTCCCATCACTTCGTGGCAAATAGATGGGGAAACAGTGGCTGACTTTATTTTTTGCACTCCAAAATCACTGCAGATGGTGACTCCAGCCATGAAATTAAAAGATGCTTACTCCTTGGAAGGAAAGTTATCAGCAACCTAGAAAACATATTAACAAGCAGACACATTACTTTTCCAACAATGGTCTGTCTAGTCAAGGCTATGGTTTTTCCAGTAGTCATGTATGCATGTGAGAGTTGGACTATAAAGAAAGCTGAGCACTGAAGAACTATTGATTTTGAATTGTGGTGTTGCAGAAGACTGTTGAGAGTCCCTTGGACTGCAAGGAGATCCAACTATTCCATCCTAAAGGAAATCAGGCCTGAATATTCATTGGCAGGACTGATGCTGAAGCTGAAACTGCAATACTTTGGCTACCTGATGTGAAAAACTGACTTATTGAAAAGACCTTGATGCTGGGAAAGTTTGAAGGCAGGAGGAGAAGGGAATGGCAGAGGATGAGATGGTTGCATGGCATCACTGACTCAATGGACATAAGTTTGAGTAAAGTCCAGGAGTTGGTGATGGACAGGGAGGCCTGGCAGGCTGCTCTCCATGGTGTCTCAAAGAGTTGGACACGACTGAGTGACTGAACTCAACTGATTCCCGTCCATTTTATTTTACTGATTTCTTAAATGTCTGTGTTCACTCTCGTCATCCTCTGTTTGACAACTTCCAATTTACCTTGATTTCATGGACCTAACATTCCAGGCTTCTATGTGATGTAGTTCGTCACAGCACAGGTCTTCACTTTTCTACCAGACACATCCACAACTGGATTGGATATGTTATGGATATGACCTGTAAGGTATTAATATTAAAAATATGCAAGCAGCTCATACATATCAACATCAATTCAAAAAACAACTTGATTTGTATTATTCAATCTTGCATTTAAATCTTTAACCCACTCTGAGTATATTTTTGTGTGTAGTGTTAGAGACTGTTCTAATTAAATTCTTATACATGTAGAGGTCTTGTTTTCTCAATATCAATTCTTGAAGAGACTGTTTTATTTTTCCATTGTATCTTCTTTTCTCCTTTGTCAGAGATTAGGTGACCATAGGTTTGTGGGTTTATCTCTGTGATTTTTATCCTGTTCCATGTTTTATATTTCTGTTTTTGTGGCAGTACCATACTGTCTTGATGACTGTAGCTTTGTAGTATTGTCTCAAGCCAGGAAACCTGATTCTTCTAGCTCCATTTTTCTTTTGCTAAATTGCCTTGGCTATTTGGGGTCTTTTGTGTCCTCCATACAAGTTATAATATTTTTATTCTAAATCTGTGAAGAATTTGATAAGAATTGCACTGAATCTGTAGATAACTTTGGGTAGTATAGTCATTTTCACAATTTAGGTTCTTCTAACCCAAGAACATGGTATATCTCTCTGTCTGCATCATCTTTGATTTCTTTCATCAATATCTTACAGTTTTCTGATTACAAATCTTTTGCCTCCTTAGGTTTATTCATAGGTATTTTATTCTTTTTGGTGCAATGTTAAATGGAATTGTTAAATTTCTCTTTCCAATCTTTCATGGTTAATATATAGATGTGCAACAGATTTCTGTATATTAACTTTGTATCCTACAACTTTACTGAATTCATTGATATGCTCTGGTAGTTTTCTGATAGTGTCTTTAAGATTTTCTAAGTATAGTATCATGTCATCTGTAAATAGTGACAGATTTACTTCTTCTTTTCCAATTTTAATTCCTTTTATTTGTTTCTCTTTTCTGATTACTGTGGCTAAGATTGCCAAAACTATATTAAATAAAAGTGGAGAGAGTGGACATCCTTGTCTTGTTCTTGAAAATGGAAATGCTTTCACTTTTCTACTGTTGAGAATGGTTACTGTGGATTTGTCATATATGGCATCTATTATGCTGTGGTAGGTTCCCTTTATGCCTACTTTCTAGACAGTTTTTATCATAAATGGTTGTTGAATTTTGTCAAAAGTTTTTCTGCATCTATTGAGATGATTATGTGTTTTTTTTTTTATTCTTCAGTTTGTTAATATGGTGTATCACCTTGATTGATTTATGTATGTTGATGAATCCTTGCATCCCTGGGATAAATCCCACTTGATCATGGTGTATGATGTGTTGGTGGATTCAGCTTGATAGTGTTTTGTTGAGGACTTTTACATCTATGTTCATTAGTGACAGGTCTATAGTTTTCTTTTTTTTTTTTTTTTTTTTTTGGCAATTATCTTTGTCTGGTTTTGGTATCAGGGTAATGGTGGCCTCATAGAAGGAGCTTGAAAGTGTTATTTCTTCTCCGATGTTTTTTGTTTTTTGTTTTTTTTTTTTCATTTATTTTTATTAGTTGGAGGCTAATTACTTTACAATATTGAAGTGGATTTTGTCATACATTGACATGAATCAGCCATGGAGTTACATGTATTCCCCATCCCGATCCCCCCTCCCACATCCCTCTCCACCCTATTCCTCTGGGTCTTCCCAGTGCACCAGGCCTGAGCACTTGTCTCATGCATCCAACCTGAGCTGGTGATCTGTTTCACTATAGATAATATACATGTTTCGATGCTGTTCTCTTGAAACATCCCACCCTCGCCTTCTCCCACAGAATCCAAAAGTCTGTTCTGTACATCTGTGTCTCTTTTTCTGTTTTGCATATAGGGTTAGCATTACCATCTTTCTAAATTCCATATGTATGTGTTAGTATACTGTATTGATGTTTTTCTTTCTGGCTTACTTCACTCTGTCTAATGGGCTCCAGTTTCATCCATCTCACTAGAACTGATTCAAATAAATTATTTTTAATGGCTGAGTAATATTCCATGGTGTATATGTACCACAGCTTCCTTATCCATTCGTCTGCTGATGGGCATCTAGGTTGCTTCCATGTCCTGGCTATTATAAACAGTGCTGCGATGAACATTGGGGTACACCTGTCTCTTTCAGATCTGGTTTCCTCGGTGTGTATGCCCAGGAGTGGGATTGCTGGGTCATATGGCCATTCTATTTCCAGTGTTTTAAGGAATCTCCACACTGCTTTCCATAGCGGCTGTACTAGTTTGCATTCCCACCAACAGTGTAAGAGGGTTCCCTTTTCTCCACACCCTCTCCAGCATTTATTGCTTGTAGACTTTTGGATAGCAGCCATCCTGACTGACGTGTAATGGTACCTCATTGAGGTTTTGATTTGCATTTCTTTGATAATGAGTGATGTTGAGCATCTTTTCATGTGTTTGTTAGCCATTTGTATGTCTTCTTTGGAGAAATGTCTGTTTAGTTCTTTGGCCCACTTTTTGATTGGGTCATTTATTTTTCTGGAATTGAGCTGCAGGAGTTGCCTGTATATTTTTGAGATTAATCCTTTGTCTGTTTCTTCATTTGCTATTATTTTCTCCCAGTCTGAGGGCTGTCTTTTCACCTTGCTTATAGTTTCCTTTGTTGTGCAAAAGCTTTTAAGTTTCATTAGGTCCCATTTGTTTATTTTTGCTTTTGTTTCTAATATTCTGGGATGTGGGTCATAGACTTCCTCTCCAATTTTTTGGAATAGTTTGAGAAAGATAGGTGTTAACTCTTCTCTAGATGTTTGGTATAATTCACTTGTGAAGCCATAGAGAGAACACTCTTTGATATAAATTTCAGCAAGATCTTTTTTATCCACCTCTGAGAGTAATGAAAATGAAAACAAAAATAAATTGGACCAAATTAAACTTAAAGACTTTTGTACAGCAGATGAAACCATCAACAAAATGAAAAGAAAGCACATAAAGTAGAAGAAAATAATTGCAAATGAAGTGACCAACAAGGGATTAATTTTCAAAATACACAAACAGTGCATGCAGCTCAATATAAAAAAAAATCCAATCAAAAAATAGGCAGAAGATCTAACTAGACATTTCTCCAAGAAAGCCATTCAGATGGCCAAGAGGTCATTGAAAATATGTTCAACATCATTAATGATTATAAAAATGGAAATCAAAACTAAAATGAGGTATAACCTTATGTTAGCTAGAATAGCTGGCATCAAAAAAATCTACAATGAATGTTGGAGAGGGTGTAGATAAAGGGAACTCTTCTATACTGTTAGTGGGAATATAAGTTGGTACAGCCACTATGGAGAACAGTATGAGGATTCCTCAAAAAACTAAAAATAGATTTACAATATTTCCTAGAAACCCCTCTCCTGGGCATATACCCAGAGAAAACCATAATTAGAAAGGATACATGCACCCAAATGTTTACTGCAGCACTGTTTACAATAGCCAGGACATGGAAGCAACCTAAATGTCCATCAATGGAAGAATGGATAAAGAAGATATGGTACATATATACAACGTAATATTACTCAGTTATAAAAAAAGAGAATAAAATAATGCCATTTGCAGAGACATGGACGACCCTAGAGATTGTCATACTAAGTTAAGTATGTCAGAGAGAGAATGATAAGTATCATCTGATATTGCTTATATGTGTAATCTAAAAAAAAAATCATAAAAATGAAACTACTATAATAATAAAACAGAAATTAAGTCACAAATCTAGAAAACAGACTTACATATACAAAAGGGGAAAGGGAAGGAGGGATAAATTGCGAGATTTTGATTGATATATACACACCACTGTATATAAAATAGATAAATATTAAGTACCTACTGTGTAGCACAAGAAACTCTCTTCAATATTCTATAATGACTTGTAGGGAAATAGAATCTAAAAAAGAGTGTTTATATATGTATATGTATATATATATATTTATAGCTCACTCACTTTTCTATACAACAAAAATTAGCACTATATTGTAAATCAACTATAGTCCAAATAAAAAATTAATTTAAAAATAATCTGATCAAAAAAACTATGCAAAATACCCAAGTAGTCATGACAGTTTCCCAAAGAAAACATACAGATGACCAACAAGCACAAGAAAACTTGCTCAAAATCTGTAGTCATGATAGAAAAGCAAATCAATACCACAATGAGATGTAATGTCACAAATGTCAGAATAATTGTCATCAAAAAGACTAGAGACAACAAATGTTGGTGAGGATGTGGAGAAAAAGGAACACTTTGTACACTGTTGGTGGGAACATAAATTGGTGTAGCCACTGTGGAAACCAGTATAGAGGTTCCTCAAAAAACTTAAAACAGAACTATTGTATGATCTAGGCACAGTATATAGCCAAACAAAATGAAAACACTAATTCGAAATGTTACATGCTTCCCAATGTTCACAGCAGAATATTTACAATTGCCAAGATATGGAAGCAACCATAGTGTTTAGCAACAGATGAATGGATAAAGAAAATGAAAAACATGTACACACACATACAGATACACATTCAGTGGACTATCACTCAGCACAAAAAAAAAAAAAAAAAAGGAATGAAATTTTGCCATTTGCAACAACATGGGTGAACTTGGAGGGTATTATGCTTAGTGAAATAAATCAGACAGAGAAAGACAAATACTCTTATGTTTTCACTTATATGTGAAATCTAAAATATAAAACAAACTAATGAATATAACAAAAAGAAATAGGCTCACAGATATAGGAAACTAACTAGCAGTTACCAGTGAGGAGAGGGAGGGGCAAGATAGTGGTAGAGGATTAAGAGGTGCAAGCTATTATGGGTAAAATAAATGAGCTATAAGTATGCACTGTAGAGCACAAGAAATATAGTCAATATTTTTAATAACTATAAAAGGAGTTTAATCCATAAAGAAATTTGAATCACTGTATTGTATGTATGAAATATATACTATTTAAAATCAATAACTTGAAGAGTTCTCTATATATTACTTAAGTGAAATTAATAGTTAAAAGCCTTTCCATGTAGAAAACTCCATGCCCAGATAGCTTTTTTGTTGGATACTATAAAATATTTATAGAAGAAATAATAGCAATTCTATACAAAATCTCCAAGAAAAATGAGGAAGACTTTAGGCTTCCAACTCATTCAACAAGGCCAGCATTATCCTGATATCAGAAACAGTCAAAGACGTCACAAGAAAACAGAACTTTGGACTAGTATTCCTTTTGAAAACAGATACAAAATTCTCAAAATTTATCAAACCAAATCCAACAATATATAAAAATGATAATATATTATGACCAATGGGGCTCATCCAAGGAAAGCATAGATGGCTTAACATTTAAAAAATCAATGTAATTTGTCATATTAATATATGTTTTAAAAGAACATAAGATCATTTCAATAGATGCAGACAAATCACTAGACAAAATTTAGTATCTATTCCTGATTTTAAAAAAATAAAAAGCTCTCAGGAAGGTAGAAGGAACTTCTTCAACCTATAAAAGAACATCTAGAAAAAAATCTAAACTAACATCAATTTAATGGTAAAAGAGATTTCTTTCCCCACAAAATCATTGCACTACTGTTATTCACCAGTATACTAAAATTATTACCCTGTTCAATCAAAATAGAAAAAAAAAAAGTAAGAGGCATTCAATTTGGAAATGATGGAATAAAACTGCCTTTATTTGTGTACAATATTCATCTATGAAGAAAATTTGATAAAATTCACACATAAAAGAGAGTAGAACTAATAAATTTAACACAAGATGCAGGATGCTAGAGTAATATATAAATTCAATTATATTTCTATAAAGTAGAAACAAGCAATCAGAAATTGAAATAAAACATTGCAATTTAATATAGCATTAAACATTCAAAATATTTAGCATTAAAATGTGAAAAAATACATCAAAACTGTGAAACACATGCTGATAATTGCAAAATATCAGAGATATTTTGAAAAGACCTAAACAAGAGAATGTACTGGCCATATAAACACCCTCTTCCTACAACACAAGAAGCAAATCTATACATGGACAAAACCAGATGGTCAATACCAAAATCAGGTTGACTATATTCTTTGCAGCCAAAGAAGGAGAAGCTCTATACAGTCAGCAAAAACAAGACCGGGAGCTGACTGTAGATCAGATCATGAACTCCTTATTGTGAAATTCAGACTAAATTTGAAGGAAATAGAGAAAACCACTAGATCATTCAGGTATCACCTAAATCACCTCCCTTACAGTGGAAGTGACAAATAGATACAAGAGATTAGATCTGATAGTCAGAGTGCCTGAAGAACTATGGGCAGAGGTTTCTGACATTGTGTAGGAGGCAGTGATCAAGAACATCCTCAAGAAAAAGAAATGCACAAAGGCAAAATGGTTGCTGATGAGGCCTTACAAAAAGCTTAGAAGAGAAGCTAAAGGCAAAGGAGAAAAGGAAAGATATACCCATCTGAATGCAGAGTTCCAGATAATAGCAAGGAGAGATAAGAAAGCCTTCCTCAGTGATCAGTGCAAAGAAATAGAGTAAAACAATAGAATGGGAAAGACTAGAGATATCGTCAAGAAAATCAGAGATACCAAGGGAACATTTCATGCAAAGATAGGCAGAATGAAGGACAAAAATGGTATGGACCTAACAGAAACAGAGGATATTAAGAAAAGGTGGCAAGAATACATGGAAGAACTATACATAGAAGATCTTAATGATGCAGATAACCACGATGGTGTGATAACTCACCTAGAGCCAGACATCCTAGAGTGCAATGTCAAGTGGGCCTTAGGTATGTGCTGTGCTGTGATTGTCGTTCAGCCATGGCCAACTCTTTGTGATCCCATGGACTGTAGCCCACCAGTCTTCTCTGTACTTGGGGATTCTCCAGGCAAGAATATTGGAGTGGGTTGCCATGCCCTCCTCCAGGGGATTGTCTCAACACATGCCTTTCACAGTGCAGGCAGATTTTTTACCCACTGAGCCACCAGGGATTTCCAATATTATGAACTAAAACATATGAATAGAACATGTAAATCAAGAGAGAATTCTGGGGTGAGGCTCTGTGAAAGTAAGAGTTTCAAAAGCACCCGTGTATACCAGTTAGGATGGCTACTGGAAAAGAAAATAAGTGTTGCCAAGTGTGTGGAGAAGCTCAAAACCTCTGTGTATTGCTGGGAGTCTAAAATGGTGAACTTGTTGTGGAAAATAGTATGATAGCACCTCAAATAAGTAAACAGTAATGGTATGATTCAGTGATTTTGATTCTATGTATATATCCAACTTTTTAAGTAGGAATTTGAACAGATATTTGTACACCAGTGCTCACAGTAACATTATTCACAATAGCTGAACAGTGGAAACATCCAAACATCCATTGACAGATGAATGGATACATACAATGTATTCTATACATAGAATAGAATGTTATTCAGCCTTAAAAGGGAATAAAATTATGATAACTACTACAACATGGATGAACCTTGAAGTCATTACACTAAGTAAAACAAGCCATACAAATAAAGGACAAATATTGAAGCATTTCACTTATACAGCAAGGATAGTTAACTTCATAGAGACAGAAAGTAGCCTCATTGGTACCAGGGGCTGGAGAAGGGAGTAATGAGTTGTTTACTTGGTTGTCATTGTTGTTCAGTCACTCAGTCGTGTCTGACTCTTTGTGACCCCATGGACTGCAGCACACAAGACTTCCCTGTCCTTCTCAATCTCCTGGAGCTTGTTCAAATTCATATCCATTGAGTCAGTGATGCCATCCAACCATCTCATCTTCTGCTGTCCCCTTCTTCGCCTGCCTTCAAACATTCCCAGCATCAGGGTCTTTTCCAATAAGTAGGCTCTTCACATCAGGTGGCCCAAATACTGGAGCTTCAGCTTCAGTACCAGTCCTCCCAATGAATATGTAGGGTTGATTTCCTTTAGGATTGACTGGTTTGATCTCCTTGCAATCCAAGGTACTCTCAAGAGTTTTCTCCAACATCACAGTTAAAAAGCATCAATTCTTCAGTGCTTAGCCTTCTTTATGGTCCAAGACTCACATCCATACATGGCTCCTGGAAAAACCATAGCTTTGACTAGATGGATGTTTGTTGGCAAAGTAATGTCTCTGCTTTTTAATATGCTGTCTAGGTTGGTCATAGCTTTTCTTCCAAGGAGCAAGTGCTTTTTAATCATAGATTCAAGGGATTAGATCTGATAGAAAGAGTGCCTGAAGAACTATGGACAGAGGTTCATAACATTGTACAAGAGGCAGTGATCAAAATCATCCTCAAGAAAAAGAAATTCAAAAAGGAAAATGGTGGCCAGAGGAGGTCTTATAAACAGCAGAGAAAAGAAGAGATGCAACAAAGGCATACCCATCTGAATGCAGAGTTCCAAAGAATAGCAAGAAAAGATAAGGAAACCTTCATAAGTGTACTTGGTAGAGAGTTTTAGTTTTGGATGATGAAAATGTTCTGGAGATGGATAGCAGTGGTGGCCACACAACAATGAGAATGTACTTGATGCCACTGAACTTTACACTTAAAAAGGATTAAAACTATAAATTTTATGATCTGTACATTTTAACACAATAAAAAATTAAAAACATCAGATAGCAGTGCATCAGATACTAAAGCAAAAGGAGAAAAAAAAAGAGAAAAACAAGTCACAGAAGATTACGTGCATTCATACATTACACTTCAACTTATTTAAAATTTAAGAATTGGTAATAATAAAAATGTTCTATATAGAAACAAATACATCATGGGTTCAACTATAAAGAAAGCCAAGATAAAAATTAATAAGAAAAATAAGGCAGTTAACTCTGGAGAAAGGGGATGCAATGCAATTGAAGTACATAAGAACTTTGTTTCTAAGGAAAAATTAAAATATTGTTTGTAAACCTATGTGTTAAATAGACAAATATTTGTTTTTCATTATTCTTAAATTGTACATGTGTGTCTGATTCATACTATTATGATATAGTTCACAAGAAAGAGATGAGGAGAAACACTGAGGAAGAACATTAGTTCTGCAATGTGTAGGGAAGATTTTCCATCTAAAATCACCCAACATTGCCTAGTACAGGAAGAAAATGCTTATTGAGAGACCATCTCTAACATAAAACACTGACACTTTCTTCAATTTCTCTTTAGTTAATATCTTACTTTGGAATTAATTAAGAAAATGCTGTGCCTCAAAACATAGCTAACACAGGACTCACTTTATGTACATTCCAAAATCAGTAATAGTGAGCTCAATTTTCTACTGAAAAAATACTTATTACACTTAGGTCAGATCTTCTACAACAAGTGCTTTAGTCACTGATACTAGTTTTGGTTTTTGTCATCTGAAACATTCAGAATTCTTTTTTCACTAAATGGAAAAACTGTAGAAAATATAGCCGGGGCGGGGGAGAGCAGAAAGAAAAAAATTAGATTTCTGTCATTAACACTGCTTTGGACTTTATTTGTAATACAAGCTGTTGTTATTTTTCAGTTGCTAAGTCATGTCATGTCTGACTCTGTGACCTCACGAACTGCAGCATTCCAGGCTTCCCTGTCCTTCACTGTCTCCCGGAGTTTGCTCATGCTTATGTCCATTGAGTCAGTGATGCCATCCAACCACCTCATCCTACGTCTATCCCTTTTCCTTTTGCCTTCAATCTTTCCCAACATGAGGATCTTTTTCAATGAGTCGGCTCTTCACATCAGCTGGCCAAAGTATTGAAGCTTCAGCTTCAACATCAGCCCTTCCAATGAATATTCAAGGTTGATTTCCTTTAGGATTGACTGGTTTGATCACCTTGTTGTCCAAGAGACTCTCAGCCTTTTCCAGCACCACAGATTGAAAGCCGCAATTCTTTGGCACTCAGCCTCTTGATGGTCCAACTTTCACATCCAAACATAACTACTGGAAAAACCATAGCTTTGACTAGATGGACATTTGTTGGAAAGTGATATCATTGATTTTTAATATGCTGTCTAAGTTTGCCATAGCTTTTCTTCCAAGGAGCAAGTGTCTTTTAACTTAATGGCTGCAGTCACACCCCACAGTGATTTTGGAGCCTAAGAAAATAAAATTTGGCACTGTTTCCACTTTTTCCCCATCTATTTGCCATGAAGTGATTGGACCAGATGCCATGATCTTCATTTTTTGAATTTTGAGTTTTAAGTCAGCTTTTTCACTCTCCTGTTTCACTTTCATCAAGAGGTTCTTTAGTTCCTCTTCACTTTCTGCCATTAAAACAGTATAATCTGCATATCTGAGGTTGTTGATATTTCTCCTGGCAGTCTTGATTCCAGGATGTGATTTGAAAATAAGTCTGATAGCAATTCTCTACTTCCATAAAGACTGAATGACTTAATAAATAATCATGAAGGAGTTTTATGTCCAATGTGTCTCTATTAATATATTAATACTGATGTTCTACATAATACAAACTCTTAGTTTTTGTGCCATTTTCTATAATCACCTTAGTCTTACCACCAACTGGGAAATAAATTGATAATTTATTCTTTTAAAACATACCTATTTCTTTTAAAACATAACTGACCTCACTCAGCATCATTTTATAAAGTTCAAAAGAAAAACAAATTATGTTAAATCATAGCTATATAATCCTAGCTAAGTTTCAGTAGATGTTTCTGAGTCTGCAAAGTAGGAAGGAATGACAGAAATAATAGTAGAATTTTCACAGAATCTTTTAAATAAGATCCCTACCTTTTAATTATGTATAATAGCTTTCTTCTAGAATACAGAAATCTAAATTCATATACTGAAAGAATGAGGCAGCTGAGAAATAATGTGTGATGGTCCTCAGTTAAACAAATGAGTTAACAGCAATAAAGAAAAATTGAAAAAATGCTCAAATTTTATAAGATTTCAAAAACATATAAATCTAGAGACAAATTCCATGTCTCAATTTAACAGAGGAAAATACTTCATATTTGTAGAGCACTTTACATACAAACTACTTCCACATACTTATCTTACTCTATACTCATAACAATCTTATAAGTTAATGTATTTCACAGCTTATAAAACATCTCAGAGAGGTTTGTGGCTTATCTGATATCACACAGCTAATGAATCAGAACACCATATTTCAGGCCAGATCTTTTTGACCTTAATAGTTTATTATCAGATTCCACACCTTGAAGGGAACAACAAGTCCAGATACTCCATATAGGAGAGAAACCATTCGTTCATTCAGAAAAAAGTGTTGTCATGAGGACCCAGTTTGATTAGCCAGATGGTTACTAACACCACTAGATATAATTTAACAGTGATTGCTTTTGAATTCATTGAATGACTAGATTTTTCAGAAAAGGATCTTGGTTTTGTAACCAAATTTTAATGAAAAATTTAGAGAGGCAACTATTAGCAACCTAATAATATGCAAAGGGAAAAATAATTAAAAATGATTGAACCATTTCTTTTCTTCTCTTCTTATAGGATTAACTACCTGTCTTATAATAAAAGAACATTTAGTGTGTGAGAGCATGCACAATCATGTATGTGTGTGTGTGTGTGTGTTTGTATAAGGCAGAGATACTTTGTATACAGTATTAACATGTCATTTTATGATGCATGCTAACTATCGTCTATCTATCCATCCCTGGCAAGAATGATAAATATCTTTAAACAAATAATACAACTTTCTAATCATATATTCCCATTCTGAGTAATTATATCCAATACCTATATTATAGCCTATGTGCTGGGAAAAGCACACTTCAAAATGGTATGTACTTAGGGATCAATTAATCAGAAATATCCGAATTTTTCATGTATCTTTCAATTTGAGCCTTAAAAGAATTGCTTCCCAGGAACAATTACATCTAATAATTCAACATCAGTAGTAGTCCAGAATTAAAGCTTCTAATTTTATTTAAATAACTTTGACTATGGTTGAGAGTACAAATATTATTCTATTTGACTAACATAAAATACCTAAATGTCTTTTTAATCCTTTGTTTTTGTGTTTTTTTCCCTTTGGCTATGGTGTTTCCTTGGGAATACTGAATGAAAGTCAAGAGAAACATTCTCATATGGACATGGGGAAGTGATCAGAACGGGACATTATTGCTCAAAGGCAGTAAGAAATGTATGTGTGCACATACACATGCATTTTCACAAAAAATGCTTACAGTTTAGAAGGAAATATATGGGATTTGGAAGAATGAAATGAGAGCTTATCCTTTCATGGAAAAGACAATGGTTGTTAAGAGTACACTGGCCCAGTTTCCCGTTCCACACATGAGAAGATTAGATGTCATCACTTCATCCTAACAACAAGTAAAAAGCTTAATGGACTAATAAATCCAGCAATTATTTTTGGACCTAAGACAAAGGAGGATATCAGGCAAACCAGTACCGTCAATATCGGAGAGACCTAAAGCAAATACAGGGAGTCACCATGTACCAGAGCAGACTTAGTAGTGGAAACCAGCAAAAGAACCCATGCTTGGTAGGAAAACCTTAGGTGTAATTGATGAATCTCTGGAGGTTCTGTTCACAATTCATAGAGGTAAAATTTCTAAGGCAGTTCAGTCGTAAGAGGTCACCTATAATATCATGTTTACCTCTGTAAATTTGACCAGGTCTTTACACTAAATATTGGATAAAAATCTCCCTTTGCTTCTGGAAGAGGAGGGAAAGAGAATCACTTTGAAATATACCAGAATACTCTATTCTTATTAACAAAAAAAGATAATAAATATCTAATCAGACCTTAATGGAAAAGGCAATGGCAACCTACTCCAGTACTCTTGCCTGGAGAATCCCATGGATGGAGGAGCCTGGTAGGCTTCAGTCCATGGGGTCACTGAGAGTCGGACACGACTGAACGACTTCACTTTCACTTTTCACTTTCATGCATTGGAGAAGGAAATGGCAACCCACTCCAGTGTTCTGGCCTGGAGAAGCCCAGAAACGGGGGAGCCTAGTGGGCTGCCTTCTATGGGGTCGCACAGAGTTGAACACGACTGAAGCGACTTAGCAGCAGCAGCAGCAGACTCTAAACAGCTGGGGTGTTGTCAGAGACTAAGTGGGGAAAGGGAAACATTCAGTTCTTGTTACCTCTATCCTTACATTTGGCCAAAGGGAACTATCTACCTCCAGTTCACTTTGTTCATGTTAATGTCCTACTTGCTGTTAAGATATGTCTGGTGATGATTCTTGCTATATTCCTTCAAATTGTGTGTGTGTGTGTTTTGTCTTTTGGTAGGCTTTGTTGACTGAGACCTAATCATAGGGCTACAAGATGTTTTAACTCCCCTACTGACACACATTAATACATAAGTGAGGTACATTTATGGCAGTTCCTTTTACCCAGTGTATTACGTACAGCTATCAAGAAAAAAATTACAAAGCCTACCAAAAAACAAAACATACACACACACACAATTTGAAGGAATATAGCAAGAATCATAACCAGACATATCAGGATACTGGAACTATCTGTCAGAGAATTTAAAGCAACTATTATTAATATGCTAGGAGCTCTAACAGATAAAGTAGAATGCAAGAACAGATAGGCTATATTAGCTGGAATATGGAAATCCTAAGAAAGAACCAAAAAAAAAAAAATTCTCGAGACAAAAAGCACTGTAATGTAAATGAAGAATGCCTTTGATATGCTAATTAACAGACTTGACATAATTGAGAAAAGACTTTCTGAGCTTGAGAATGCCCCAATAGAAACCTCCAAAACTGAAAAGCAAAGAGAACAAACACTGAGTTTGCTGAATGAAGATAGTTGAATGAAATATTTAAAAGGAAAAAAAAAGCACCAACCTCGAAGTCTGTAGTCTGTGAAATTATCCTCCAAGGATGAAAGAGAAATAAAGACTTTCTTAGACAAACAAAATAATTAAGCATTTTTTTGCCAGTAGACATGCTTTTAAAAGAAAATGTTAAAAGAAGTTCTTTAGAGAGATGGAAATTATAGGTCAGAAATTGATCTATATAAAGTAAGGAAGAGCATCAAAGAAGGAATAAGTTAAGGTAAAATAAAAACATTCATTTTTCTTATTTTAACTAACCTAAGAGATAACATTTGTTCAAGGTAATAATGCCAACAATGGATTCAATTATGCATGATTGTATATGGTTATGTACACTTAACTGTAAGTGGAATAAATGATAGCAATAATACAAGGGACAGGAAGGAGGAATTAGGAAATATTGTTATTATAAGGTACTTGTGCTACCATGGAATGGTATAAGATTATTTGAAAGTAGACTGGCATTAGCTGTAACTATATATTTAATATATATTGCAAACTCTAGGAAAACCACTAAAAAATAAATATAATTGATATGCTCAGAAAGGAGAGAAATGGGAATCACAAAATATGCAATTAAAACTGAAAAAAGAATAGAGATGAAAACAGGAAGAAAGAAGAGGGGCAACAAATAAGAGCAATAATTATAGCAACAATTGCAATGGTTACTTTAAACATTAATGGTCTAACTGTGACAATTAAAAAGCAGCAATTGTCAAGGTAGATAGACAAAAATGCAAGACCCAACTATAGGTTGTCTACAGGAAATCCACTTTAAATATAAAGGCACACTTAGATCAAAGTAAATAGAGGGCAAAAATATACCATGGTAACATTTATCAAAATTAAGTGGAAGTAGGCATATCAATTTCAGACCAAGCATACGCAAAGCTAGGAAAATTATCAATGAGACATAAAGGTATTGAATGAGAATAAAGGGGTCACTTCTACAGGAAGATATAATAATCTTTCATTTATACACACCTAACAATAGTACATCAAATTACATGAGGCAAAAAGTAATAGCATTTCAAACATAATATATGACTCCACTCTTATAATTGGAGATATCAACTATAACATATTTAAGATATCTTTATATAAGATATAAAGAGACTGCTTTATAGAAATGGACAGATCAAGCAGGAGGAGAATCAGTAGGGGTATAGCTGAATTCAACAACAACATGAATCACTGAATGTAATCTATACCTATATACTACTTTATCCAACAAGACCAGAATACATGAATACACATTCTTTTCAATTCCACATGTAACATTCACCAAGATAGATTGCATTTCGGGTCACAAAACAAATTCAGAAATTTTAATATGATAGAAATCATACAAAGTCTGTCCTCAGACTATGATGGAATTAAACTAGAAATTAATAACATAAAGATAACTGGAAAATTGCCAAATGCATACAGGGATTAAATAATATCCTTCTAAATAGCACATGGAGCAAAGAAGAAATCTCAAGAAAAATTTAAAAATATTTTTAACTGAATGAAAATTAAAACACAATTTATCAAATGTGTGAGATGTAGTAAAAAATAGTACTTAGCAGGAAAATAATAGCATTTAATGCATATATTAGAAAAGAAGAAATATCTAAAATCAATAATCTAATTTTGCATTTTAGGAAATTAGACAAAGAAGAGCAAATAAATTCAAGGTAAGCAGAAGAAAAGAAGTAAGTATTGCATTGGAAATCAATGAAAACAAAATAGAAATTCAATAGAGAAATCAATGAAACCAAAAGCTGGTTATCTGAGATTAATTGTTACATCTCTATTCAGGATAATAATAAAAAGAGAGAGAACACAAATTACTAGTATCAGAAATAAAAGAGGAGATGGTATTATGGACATTGAAAGGGTGGTGGTGGTGTTTTAGTTGCTAAGTCATATCTGACTCTTGTGACCCCACAGACTACAGTCCGCCAGGCTCCTCTGTTCATGGGAATTCTCCAAGCAAAAATATTGGAGTGGGTTCCCATGCCCTCCTTCAAGGGATCTTCCCAACATAGGGATCAAACCCAGGTCTCTGCATTGCAGGTGTATACTTTACCGTCTGAGTCACAAAGAAGCCCATGAATTCAGGAGTCGATAGCCTATCCCTTCTCCAACAGATCTTTACAATATTGTAAAGCAATCATCCTCCAACTAAAAATAAATACATTTATTTAAAAAAAAAGAAAAGAAAGTCATTGACTTTTGTATATTAAACTTCTATTCTGCAACCTTGCATCATGGAGAAGAGAATGACTACTCTGGTAGCTTAGTTGGTAAAGAATCCACCAGCAATGCAGGAGACCTCAGTTTGATTCCTAGGTCAGTAATATCCGCTGGAAAAGGGATAAGCTACCCACTCCAGTATTCATGGGCTTCCTTGTGCCTCATATGGTAAAGAATATGCCTGCAATGTGGAGACCTGGGTTCGATCCCTGGGTTTGGAAGATCCCCTGGAGGAGAGCATAGCAACCCATTCCACTTGCTTCTTGAAAGAAAAGCTATGACCAACCTAGACAGCAGATTAAAAAGCAGAGACATTACTTTGCCAACAAAGGTCTGCCTAGTCAAAGCTATGGTTTTTCCAGTAGTCATCTATGGATGTCAGATTTGGACTATAAAGAAAGCTGAGCGCCGAAGAATTGATGCTTTCGAGCTGTGGTGTTGAAGAAGACTGTTGAGAGTCCACTGAACTGAAAGGAGATCCAACCAGTCCATCCTAAAGGAGATCAGTCCTGAATATGCATTGGAAGTACTGATGCTGAAGCTGAAACTCCAATACTTTGGCCACCTGATGCAAAAAGCTGACTTGTTGGAGAAGACTCTGATGCTGGGAAAGATTGAAGGCGGGAAGAGAAGGGGACAACAGAAGATGAGATGGTTGGATGGAATCACCAACTCGATGGACACGAGTTTGAACAAACTTCAGGAGTTGGGGATGAACAAGGAAGCCTGGCATGCTGCAGTCCATGGAGTCCCAAAGAGTCAGACACGGCTGAGTGGCTGAACTGAACTGAACTGTATTGTGTTCATTTCTGCCATACATCAACATGAGTCAGCCATAGGACATATGTCCCCTCCCCTCCCTCTTGGACCTCCCTCCCACATCCCATTCCATCTCATCCCTCTAGATTGTCACAGAGCACTGGGTTTGACCTTCTTGCATCATACAGCAAATTCCCACAGACCATCTATTTTACATGTGGTAAATATAGCATAATTTATGAAACATAATTACATATGTTTCAATGTTACTCTCTCAATTCGAACCTCCCTCTCCATCCCCCGCTGTGTCCACAAGCCTGTTCTCTATGTCTGTATCTCCACTGCCACCTTGAAAATAGTACCATCTTTCTAGATTCCATATATATACATTAATATATGATATTTGTTTTTCTCTTTCTGACTTACTGTGTATAATAGGCTCTAGGTTCATCTATCATATTAGAACTGACTCAAATGTGTTTTTTTATGGCTGCGTAATATTCCATTCTTTATATGTACCACACTTCTTTATCCATTCATCTCTCAATGGGCATAAGGTTACTTCCACGTCCTATCTATGGTAAATACTGCTGCAATGAAGATGTGTTCTTCTCAATTATGGTTTCCTTAGAATATATGCCCAGTAATGGCATTGTTGGGTCATATGGTAGTTTTATTCTTAGTTTTTTAAAGGAATCTCCATACTGTTCTCCATAGTGGCTGTATCAATTTACAATTCCACCAACAGTCCAAGAGGGTTTCCTTTTCTCCACACCCTCTCCAGCATTTACTGTTTGTAGATTTTTTGATGATGGCCATTCTGACTGGTGTGAGGTGATACCTCTTTGCAGTTTTGATTTGTATGTCTCTAATAATGAGCAATGTTAAACATCTTTGAATGTGTTTATTAGCCATCTGTATGTCTTCTTTGGAGAAATGCCTATTTAGGTCTTCTACCCACTTTTTTATTAGGTTGTTTGTTTTTCTGGCATTGAGCTGCATAAGCTGCTTGTACATTTTGGAGGTTAATCCTTTGTCAGTTGTTCCTTTTGCTATTATATTCTCCCATTCTGAGGGCTGTCTTTTCACCTTGTTTATGGTTTCCTTTTTTGTGTGAAAACTTTTAAATTTAATTAGGTCCCACTTGTTTATTTTTATTTCCATTTTTCTAGGAGGTGTGTCATAGAGGCTCTTGCTGTGATTTATGTCAGAGTGTACTACCTATGTTTTCCTCTAGAAGCTTTATAGTTTTTGGCCTTACATTTAAGTCTTTAATTAATTTTAACTTTATTTTGGTGTGTGGTGTTAGGTGTTCTAGTTTAATTCTTTTACACATAGCTGTCCAGTTTTCCCAGAACCACTTATTGAAGAGGCTGTCTTTTCTCCATTGGATATTCTTGCCTCCTTTGCCAAAGATAAAGTGCCCATAGTTGTGTGGGTTTATCTGTGGGCTTTCTATCTTGTTCTATTGGTCTATATTTTAGTTTTTATGCCAGTACCATACTGTCTTAATGACTATAGCTTTAAGAAATAATTAAGTCAGAGTTTGATTCCTACAGCTCCATTTTTTCTGTCTCAAGATTGCTTTGGCTATTTGAGGTCTTTTGTGTTTCCACACAAATTTTGAAAATTTTTGTTCTAGTTCTGTCAATGATACCATTGATAGCTTGATAAAGATTGCATTGAATCTATAGATTGTTTTGCATAGTATAGTCATTTTCACAACATTGATTCTTCCAATCCATGTACATGGTATACCTCTCCATATGTTTGTGTTCTCTTTGATTTCTTTCATCAGTGTCTTATAGTTTTCTGCATACAGGTCTTTTTGTCTCTTTAGGTAGATTTATTCCTATATATTCTATTCTTTATGTTGCAATGGTGACTAGGATTGTTTCCTTAATTTCTCATTATAATTTTTTATTGTTAGTGTATAGGAATAAAAGTTATTTCTGTGTATTAATTTTATATCCTTCACCTTTACTATATTCACTGATTAGCTCTAGCAATTTTCTGGTGGCATCTTTAGGGTTTTTTATGTATAGAATCATGCAATCTGCAAACAGTGAGCGTTTTACTTCTTTTTTCAGTCTAGATTCCTTTTATTTCTTTTTCTCCTCTGATTGTTGTGTCAAAAACTTCCAAAGCTATGTTGAATAATAGTGGCAAGAGTGGACACCTTTGTCTTCTTCCTGATCTTAGAGGAAATGCTTTTAGTTTTTCACTTTGAGAATTAATCACTTTCTTATATACTATCAGTTAACTAGCAGAATTTGCAATTAAAAGTAGAATATGATTTATATTAGTACCCCCAAAATAAAATACTTAAGTATAAAAATTTTTAATGTACATAGTATATAAGAAGAACACTATCATACTCAGATGAATAGAGTCAAATAAGAACTAAATCAATGGAAAGACATTCTATGTACATGAATAAGAATACTCAGCGTTATCAAAATATCAGTCCTTCCCAACTTGCAATCTGATTTGAAATCCCAGGAAGTCGCTTAGTGAGTATGGACAAAGTGATTCTAAAATGTTTATGGAGAGGCAAAAGAAAGAATGTCCAACAAATGAAGGAGAAGAAAAAGTTAAAGGACTGACCCCACTTGATTTCACTATAAAGATGCAGTGATCAACATAATGTTACACTGGTGAAAGAATAGACAAGTAGATAAATGGAAACAAATGGATAGCCTACAAATAAAGCCACATAAATATAGGCAACTAATCTTTGACCAAAGGCAATACAGTGGAGACAAGACAGTCTTTTCATAATTGGTGCTGAAAGAACTAGACATACACATGCAAAAGAATGAATCTAAATATAAATCTTTCCCTTTCACATATGTTAACTCAAATGAATTATAGACCTATAATCAAAATGCAAAAGTATAAAACTTTAGAAAATAACATAGGAGAAAACCTAGATGATGGCCATGACATTTCAGATATAATACCAAAGACACATGCTTCCCAGGTTGCACTAGTGGTAAACAACCTTCCTGCCAATGCAGGAGACATGGGCAATGTAAGAGACATGGGCTCGATCCCTGAGTCAGGAAGATCCCCTGGAGAAGGGAATGACAACCCACTTCAGTATTCTTGCCTAGAGAATCCCACATACAGAGGAGTCTGGCAGGCTACATTCCACTGTGTTGCAAAGAGTCAGACACAACTGAAGCAACTTACCATGTACACACACACCAAAGACACAATCCATGAAAGAAATAATGGGTAAGTTGGACTTTATTAAAATTTAAAACTTCTGGTCTGCAATAAATAATATCAAAAGAATTAGAAGACAAAACCCAGATTGGAAGAAAATATTTACAAAAGATACATCTGATAAGGAGCTGCTATCCAAAATATTAAAAAGGACTATTAATACTCAGTAATAAGAACACAAACATCCAAATTTAAATATGGGTCAAAGACCTTAACACACACCTCACCAAAGAAGATATAAAGATTGAGGATAATCATATGAAAAAATTCTCCACATGTCATCAAGAAATTGTAAAATAAAATAACAATGAGATACCACTATACACTTTTCAGAATGGCCAAAACCTGAACTGTGAAATAACAAGTGCTAGTAAAGATGTGGAGCAACAGGAATAGATGATAGGAATGCATATTGTCCATTCACTATGCAATTAATTACTGGTGGCAATGTATAATGATGCAATCACTTTGGAAGACAGTTTGGAGGTTACTTACAAAGTTAAATATAATCTTACTATACAATCCAGTCATCATACTACTTGGTATTTATCTGAAGGGTTTGAAAACTTATGTAAACAAAAATCTACATGTGAATGTTTAATTGGCAAAACACAGAATCATCTAAGATGTACATCAGCAGGTGAATGGATAAACAAACTGTGGCACATCCAGACAATGAAACATTATTTAATGCTAAAAAGGAGCTTTCAAACCATGAAAAGATATGCAATGACCTTAAATATACACTACTAAATGAAATAAGCAAATGTGAAAAGGCTACATATTCCAATCACAGGACATTCTTGAAAAGGCAAAACTGTGGAGAAAGTAGAAAGATCCATGGTTTCCAGATGGGAAGATGTATAGGCAGAGCAAAGAGGGGTTTTAGAGCAGTACAAATGCTCTATATATTATCATAATAATGAAAATATGCCATTATACATTTGTCCAAACCCATAGAATGTACAACACCTAGTAAACCATATTGGAAACTATGGATTTTGTGTGTTAAAATGTGTTAATATAGACTCATCAACTGTTATGAATGTACCATTCTGGTGGGAGATGTTGCTAATGGAGGAGGCTATGCATAGGGCGGGGGTGGGGGGATGGGGGTGGAGCAGGAGCTATATTAGAACTCTCTGTATCTTCCCCTCAATTTTGCTGTGAAATTTAAACTGCTCAAAAGATTAAAGTCTTTAAAAAAGGTACTCTGATCTTTCTATCTAAAATGATGCCAATAATATTTGCATTATAGATAAAGACTCAATGCCTAGTTTTCAACTCAACTCCACTCCCTAGTTTATAATTGAGTAATAAGTGGGCATACCGTCTTGCCTCTGCTTTTGTTATTGAATGAAGAGCTAGTTTTCCCCTCCATATTTCTTCTCCTTTGCCACGTTTTCTTGAGACATCCATAGAATTGCCTGTAAATTTATCTCTTCTCCTTAATTCCACTGTGCTCAGATTATTATTATAGCCATTTCCCCACTCCTGTCATCTACCTGATTTTGCTTCTTCAATCATAGACCCCAAGAGGTACTGTAAACTTGCAATTAATGGTATATCTTAAATGGTCCCTAAAGATAAGAATTGCAGGGCTATTATTCAAAGTTCTAAGGCAGAACAGGAGTTAGAGCCCTAGAAACAAGACAACTTCACCTTTCTTAAAGAACACATTGCATTTAATCAATTAACCTGAGGAAAATCATCACAAGATATGATAGAATAGACTGGTTTATGTAATAATCATTTTTAAAAACCACAATTGCTTAAAAAGAAATGGCTTGATGCATGATCTGTCTAATATGTTGTTGGATTCTGTGTGCTAGAATTTTGTTAAGGATTTTTGCGTCTATATTCATCAGTGATATTGTCCTGTAGTTTGTTTGTTTGTTTTCTTTGGCATCTTTGTCTGGTTTTGGTATTAGGGTGGTGGTGGCCTCATAAAATGAGTTTGTGGGCTTTATCCCAGGAATGCAAGAATTCTTTAATATCCAAAAATCAATCAATGTAATATACCACATTAACAAATTGAAAGATAAAAACCATACGATTATCTCAATAGATGCAGAAAAAGCCTTTGACAAAATTCAACATCCATTTATGATAAAAACTCTCCAGAAAGCAGGAATAGAAGGAACATAACTCAACATAATAAAAGCTATATATGACAAACCCACAGCAAGCATTATCCTCAATGGTGAAAAACTGAAATCATTTCCCTAAAGTCAGGAACGAGACAAGGGTGTCCACTCTCACCACTACTATTCAACATAGTTTTGGAAGTGCTGGCCACAGCAATCAGAGCAGAAAAAAAAATAAAGGGAATCCAGATAGGAAAAGAAGAAATAAATCTCTCACTGTTTGCAGATGACATGATCCTCTACATAGAAAACCCCAAAGACTCTACCAGAAAATTACTACAGCTAATCAATGAATATAGTAAAGTTGCAGGATATAAAATTAACACACAGAAATCCCTTGCATTCCTGTACACTAACAAAGAGAAAACAGAAAGAGAAATTAAGGAAACAATACCATTCACCATTGCAAAAAAAGAATAAAATACTTAGGAGTATATCTACCTAAAGAAACAAAAAACCTATACATAGAAAACTATAAAACACTGATAAAAGAAATCAAAGAGGACACAAACAGATGGAGAAATATACCATGCTCCTAGATTGGAAGATTCCATATTGTGAAAATGAGTATACTACCCAAAGTAATCTATAGATTCAATGCAAACCCTATCAAGCTACCAATGGTATTTTTGAGAGAACTAGAACAAATAATTTCACAATTTTCATGGAAATACAAAAAACCTCGAATAGCCAAAGCAATCTTGAGAAAGAAGAATAGAACTGGAGGAATTAACCTGTCTGACTTCAGGCTCTACTACAAAGCCACAGTCATCAAGACAGTATGGTACTGGCACAAAGACAGAAATATAGATCAATGGAACAAAATAGAAAGCCCAGAGATAAATCCAGGTACCTATGGACACATTACCTTTGACAAAGGAGACAAGGATACACAATGGAAAAAAGACAACCTCTTTAACAAGCGGTGCTTGGAAAACTGGTCAACCACTTGTAAAAGAATGAAACTAGAACACTTTCTAACACCATACACAAAAATAAACTCGAAATGGATTAAAGATCTAAATGTAAGACCAGAAACCATAAAACTCCTAGAGGAGAATATAGGCAAAACACTCTCTGACATAAATCACAGCAGGATCCTCTATGACCCACCTTCCAGAATACTGGAAATAAAAGAAACCAGATTTGAAAGAGACACATGCACCCCAATGTTCATCGCAGCACTGTTTATAATAGCCAGGACATGGAAGCAACCTAGATGCCCATCAGCAGACGAATGGATAAGGAAGCTGTGGTACATATACACCATGGGATATTACTCAGCCATTAAAAAGAATTCATTTGAATCAGTTCTAATGAGATGGATGAAACTGGAGCCCATTATACAGAGTGAAGTAAGCCAGAAAGATAAAGGCCATTACAGCATACTAACACACATATATGGAATTTAGAAAGACGGTAATGACAACCCTATATGCAGGACAGAAAAAGAGACACAGATATACAGAATAGACTTTTGGACTCTGTGGGAGAAGGCGAGGGTGGGATGATCTGAGAGAACAGCATTGAAACAAGTATACTATCAAGGGTGAAACAGATCACCAGCCCAGGTTGGATGCATGAGACAAGTGCTCAGGGCTGGTGCACTGGGAAGATCCAAAGGGATGAGATGGGAAGGGAGGTGGGTGGGGGGATTAGGATGGGGAACACATGTAAATCCACGGCTGATTAATGTCAATGTATGGCAAAAACCACTACAATATTGTAAAGTAATTAGCGTCCAACTAATAAAAATAAATGAAATAAATAAATAAATGGCTGGGGGGTGGTGGAAAAAAAAAAAGAAATGGTTGACCTTTAGGGTATACCATTAAGAACTATAATCTAGTTTCATTTCCCCTCAATTGGTTGATTTTTACTGTGTAGTACATACACAGAAATTGTCTCTTACATATATTCTCATTAAATCTATCTGTTGAAGAAGGCAGTGAGAAGGACTTTCCTATATGCAATTACACTGAAAGCTGACCAAATTCATAAAGTAGACAAGATATAATCTCTTTCACATTTGAAAAAAAATGTTTTCAAATTAAATAAAATTCACTGTTTTCAAATGTGTTTTTTTTTAATATATATAATTCATTCATTCTGGCTGTTTCTACATAAGCACAAAGTAACCAGTGTGACTGATAGTTGATTCAAGTATTGAAATGCTATTGAAAGTGACTGATAATCCCAGTCAAACCAGTGAAACTAGATCAGTTCAGTTCAGTCGCTCAGTCGTATTGGACTCTTTGCGACCCCATGAATTGCAGCAGGCCAGGCCTCCCTGTCCATCACCAACTCCAGGAGTCTACCCAAACCCAAGTCCATTGATTCGGTAATGCCATCCAACCATCTCATCCACTGTCACCCCCTTCTCCTCCTGCCTTCAATCTTTCCCAGCATCAGGGTCTTTTCAAATGAGTCAGCTCTTTGCATCAGGTGGCCAAAGTATTGGAGTTTCAGCTTCAACATCAGTCCTTCCAATGAACACCCAGGACTGATCTCCTTTAGGATGGACTGGTTGGATCTCCTTGCAGTCCAAGGGACTCTCAAGAGTCTTCTCTAACACCACAGTTCAAAAGCATCATTTCGTTGGCACTCAGCTTTCTTTATAGTCCAACACTCACATCCATACTTGACCACTGGAAAAACCATAGCCTTGATTGGATGAACCTTCGTTGACAAAGTAATGCCTCTGATTTTTAATATGCTGTCTAGGTTGGTCATGACTTTCTTTCCAAGCAGTAAGCGTCTTTTAATTTCATGGCTGCAATCACCATCTGCAGTAATTTTGGAGCCCGGAAAATAAAGTCTGAACTGTTTCCCCATCTATTTGCCATGAAGTGATGGGACCCAATGCCATGATCTTAGTTTTCTGAATGCTGAGCTTTAAGACAAAATTTTCACTTTCCTCTTTCACTTTCATCAAGAGGCTCTTTAGTTCTTCACTTTCTGCCATAACGGTGGTGTCATCTGCATATCTGAGTTTATTATTTCCCCCAGCAATCTTGATTCCAGCTTGTGCTTCCTCCAGCACAGCATTTCTCATGATATACTTTGCATATAATTTAAATAAGCAACGTGACAATATACAGCCTTCTACTCCTTTTCCTATTCATAACCAGTCTGTTGTTACATGTCCAGTTCTAACGGTTGCTTCCTGACCTGCATACAGGTTTCTCAAGAGGCAGGTCAGTTGGTCTGGTATGCCCATCTCCTTCCGGATTTTCCACAGTTTATTGTGATCCACACAGTCAAAGGCTTTGGCATAGTCAATAAAGCAGAAATAGATGTTTTCCTGGAACTCTCTTACTTTTTCGATGATCCAGTGGATGTTGGCAATTTGATATCTGGTTCCCCTGCCTTTTCTAAACAGAGTGAAGTAAGCCAGAAAGAAAAACACCAATACAGTATACTAAAGCATATATATGGAATTTAAAAAGATGGTAACAATAACCCTATATGCAAGACAGAAAAAGAGTCACAGATGTATAGAACAGACTTTTGGACTCTGTGGGAGAAGGCGAAGGTGGGATGATCTGAGAGAATAGCATTGAAACATGTATATCATCAGTTGTGAAACAGATCGCCAATCCAGGTTTGATGCATGAGACAAGTGCTCAGGGCTGGGGCACTAGGTTTACCCAGAGGGATGGGATGGGGAGGGAAGTAGGAGGGGGATTCAGGATGGGGAACACATGTAAATCCATGGCTGATTCATATCAATGTATGGCAAAACCCACTACAATATTGTAAAGTAAAAAATAAATAAATAAAGTAATAATAAAGCCAGCTTGAACATCTGGAAGTCCACGGTTCACGTATTGCTGAAGCCTGAAACTAGATATATCCCCTTAAAACTCCGTTTTACAAAACTAACACTTTTCCACCGTTCTATACAGCATTCCCACTAGATGGCAAACTTCAGTCATAAATACAGAAGCCATTTTAAAACCATTATGATTTTTTTGTTATAATGCGACAAAAATGGCTAGCAAGATGTTAACATTAATTTTTGTCATAGACATCAATTTATCATGCTTAAGATAAAAAGATTAACAAGATATTTGGAGAAGTAGCTCTAAAATACTAAATTTGAAAAGGCAAAAGAAGATAATCTCCAAAGTAAGGCATAAAATAAAAGGTGTGGCAATACCAAGAAAGCTTTCAAATCCTTGCTAAATCTAGCATTGCTGAACCCCTCTTCAGAGGAAAGATTGATCTTACACAGACTAGAAAGAAAACTATACAAGAAATTATTTTACTAATTTGAATACAATTTCCATGATGCTTGTTATAATTTTCATATTGGTAACATTTGATTGCAGAAACACAAATAGTTGATAACAGATTTTAAAAAGACAAAATATGGTAAAGGAAAGCTTCATGTGAAGTGTGAGTTCTAAATAAGAGAACTTAATTTTCTGGTGAATTTTAAATTTAGAGATACTTGAAAGATTTTGTTTGGTTGCTTGTTTGTTTTCATTTTATATGATACTATTCAATGCAATTATAACCAGATAAATCTTTGAAAAACCATATGGCCACACATCTGAAAATCTAGCTGATTTTTTATTTACATTCAGTAATACTAATACAAAGATTTTGAAAGGTTTTCAAGTAGAGATTTTCTATCAGTTCAAATGCTAAATCAAGAAAGAGAACATTTATGTGTTTGAAAATCATATACTGATTTTGAACATGATTACCTATACAAATATTAGAATATTTTCCTAAAAGACTGTCTTACTGATTGGAAGTTAACATTCTGTTTTTAGATGAATTTTCATTGATTTCTGTTATGCAAATATGAACAAGATAAATGGAAAAGGCAACCCAGATTGTTACTTAGAAATGTCCACTGACATAGTCGCTGGCTGCTAGTTCATTATATTTTCACTGGAAAGTAGTTTAACCTCTGATCTTGCAGCTTTAAAGCAATTGTACTACCTAATCAACCACTTCCATCCACAGTTCTCCATTCAGCAGATGCTGAAATTATTAATGAGAGAATATGTAATGGAATTATAGAAACTCACTCTTGCAGTTAGGTACAAAAGTATTTAATGGTTATAATTCACAAGAAGATTGACATTTTATGGCTTTTTATAACATGCAATATATTTTATAGGATGCTGTACATTGATGTGTATGCCCAAGAGTGATATAAAGTCATCGGTGTTCCTGGATTCTGCTTAGGACCTCAGAGATTGCATTGTCCAGAAGAACAGTTCCAAAAGGGAAGCACACTTCTATAATCAAACACATAAACACACACACACACACACACACACAGAAGAAAGGTAGAATTATAGCAATCTGTGTTACATTTTTTTGGTATTTTTATATAATGAGTTTAGTTTAAAATGTTAAATTCTGCAATGCTTTTTAAGTGTGTTACATAATAGGAGAGAAAGCAGTTGGCTATTAAATAGAAGAATTTTGCATCAGTTCAGTTCAGTCGCTCAGTCACGTCTGACTCTTTGCGACCCCGTGGACTGCATCACTCCAGGCCTCCCTGTCCATTTCCAACTCCTGGAGTTTACTCAAACTCATGTCCCACTTTCAGGAAAACTCATATATTGTCATTTTTGAAAATACAAAAGACTCAAAGTATAATGTAAATGTCCATAGATCACAGCAGGTCAGAATATGTTTATGTCTGTTTATATGACTCTCTTCACACTCCATCTCAAACACACGGGAAAAAAAAAGGTAGTAAAAGAATCTCAAAATGAGTAACCTAAATAGATTGCTGCACAGCCAAAATAGCAGGTAGAGTTTCCTTTTGGCTGCTAAGAAAAAACTGAGTTAATCCTACAGTACCAGGTTCAAATCAATTTTAACCCATTTTAACCATCTCTCTAATACATGCATGTATTTTCCTACTTGTAAATATAATCCAAGAAAAATCAGTGAGGTGTCTCTGAGTTATAAAATATAAACTCAATATCATATGTATTGGTGCCACTAATCCTTACTGATAAAGCATCATGTGACGAGAAAAGAGAACTGGGACTATAAGAATGAAAGTTAATTTTATAGTTTGATATGATATATGCAAACTGATCAGAATATTGGCTAATAATTTATTCCCATTGAGTTGTTGTGATTTTATGTGGTAAACCATAAACATACAAGATATTAGAGAGAGTTCATGTCCCCAAGGGCCCAGTCATTTTTTCTTAGTGTGACCATTATGTTATCCCCCTTTTCTATTTCTTCTTCTTCATGGGACAAAAGGATAATATCTGACTCCCAATTCACTCACTATCAGTTATATTGGTAAAATTCACTTTGAGAAATGGGAAATAAGCATACCTCCTGATTTTTAATGCTGAACCAAATTAATGCCCAAAATTCATTAAAGCCCATGAAGATTTCTCTATTTACCTTTAAAGCAGAAATTAAAGGGTCATTTATAAGATGAAGCTCAAAATATACAAATCAAGCACATTATAACACTGAACCTGGAAAAGAAATCAAGACTACTCAGTGGAATAAAATAGACTGAAATATGCTGCCTCACTTTTCTGTCAGTTTGAAACAGCAAGGATTCTCCTGAAAGCACAGCTCTCACAGGAATATATCCACCTTTGTTTACCTCTAATTAAAATTGGAGGAGCAGAAGAAAGGGCATCTCAGCTGATCTTAATTACTAGGCAGATGTAAAGAAGCACTTGGAAATAGCATCAGATCCATATACTATGGTTTAAAGCAATGAATAAACACCTGTATGCTGGAAAGAAAAGGCATAATCACACCCTCTTAGGCTGTCTCAGGCGGACCTATCAAGTGGCCTTTGAGGATGGGTCAGTCTGCTGCTATCCTGTCTATTAGATTGTGTAGATTGCTTGAAAGACACAAGAGAAATTGTTGTAACATTCATCTTAACACCATTGGGTGACAGCTCTCCATAGCTGCCACTTGGAAGTCAAATAGCAGCTGTAAAACTCAGAATATTCTGAGACGGTGAGCTTCCATGCCAAGGAGTAAACTAGGCACTTGAACTGAGGGAGCACAAATCAGGGCTGTCATGGGCACCTGATGTTCCTCTTCTCGGAATGACACCTGTTTGGGGATTATGCTTAGGTCAGGATTACTGCATGAAACCCTAAGCAATATTTATTTTGTTAACCTACTCATACTTTGAATACTGTTAAATTTCAGTTAGAAGCAAATCCTTGAGATTAAAATTGGTCATTTGCACACTGTAAATGAGGTGTTCTTATCAATTTTTGGTTCACAGTCCTCTGAATATCTCATGAAAATTTTGACTTTTTCTCTAGCAGTTTCATATATTCATAAAATGTTGAATGCAAATACAAATACTTGCTGTAATCTCTTAGGTCTGAGACAGGCTGGGGCCTGCAAACTCTACTACAGTCCTTGCACATGTACAAACATCTCTTCCAGCAACAGAATATGAAGAAACTATAAGGGACTAAAAATAATTGCACATGTGTGCAGTTGGGACAAATTATGAACAACAAAATGCAAAAAAAGGCCAAAACCCAACCACCACTTCTGTGGTGCAAGGAGCAAAAGCAGGATACCATGCATGATCCCTGCACACAGCACCACCAAGAAGGCGGATAGATCACCTAAGTCACCCATACAGGCCGACCTACTGATTTGCCCCACCCTCATCCAATTTAAGGAACCAGCTAGCCCCCCTCACCACCATGAGGGACCAAGCAAGGGAACCTATTACTTATTTTTGCTACCTCTTGCTGCAGCACAAGTCCCAATAAAGCCTTGCCTGAGTTCCTTCTCTGTCCTCATACTAATTGCTATTGATTAAAGAATTCAAGAACCCAGGTCAGTAATAGGCCCATGGACCTACATTAAGAACTGCTGATCCTCAATAGCAAGTGTGGAAATAAAGCATTCAAATTTCAAGGAAAATAATTTAAAATCATTGGCTTTCTTTGGCCAAACTATTTTGAGAAGATGATTTTGACAATGCTGAAGTAAAGTGCCTGTATAATTCCATGATTCAAACCATATAAATCGATAAATTCTTTGGAGAACATATTGATTGAGTGACAAATCTTATGCTAACAAGCTGAGGATGTCCAACCATTGACCTGAATAAAAAAACAACTAGTGAAGATAAGCAATTATGGTCTGGTTCAGAGAATGAGAACTATGTTCCCAAGGTGTACTTTACATGCATAATTACATGCAGTGTGAAACTTACTTCCTAAGAGTATTTGAATTAGGAGAGAGTATAATTAAATGCATAGTACTAGTTGTTACCTTGGAAATTTAAGCTGCAACTTAACAAAATGATTCTCTTCATCTTGTATTCCTCAGAAGATTCTAGTTTCAAGTTCCCTCAAGCACTTCAATCTGCATGATGATGATAAAGGTTTGAATTCCTGAGGTTTTAAAAATAATTAACTCCGCTCAGTTTTACCAGTTGTAAAATTAAAAATTATGGCCTCAACCAAGTCCTTACTTGGATAGAATATTTTACTGTGAACCATATTATAGCACTAAACTAGAAGTTTGATTTAAAGTTTTCTTTTAAACCTGTGCTTAATCCCAGTGCCCACAGGAGTATCTTATTCAGAAATGCATATAGTCCCATAGAATATGGGATAATGTATCTCCCTTTTGATAGCACCTTTGTAATAAAACTCTATGGTCAAGTGTTCTCTGCTTTCTACTTTCAAAACCTACCCTCTATCTAGCTGACATAATTTTTATATTGTCTTTAGTTATTTTAAATAAGTGAAACAATTCACCACATCCAACCCTACTTTTATCTGAATCTTTCCTTGGTTAATACAACACACTCAGCTATGACCTCAAAAAATCAAACATGACTGGTTACTTAATTGAACCACTGAAGAACTCCGATTATATATTTTTTCAGTGATTATGTCTGAAACTGATATTCTTCTATGTAATACTTATTTAACATTTAACAGGAAGTTACTGCTCTGTATAATTCATCCCTTATTAAAGTGATGAATTCTTGTAAGGCATGAGATGGTAAGAGAATTGAAATGAGATTCAAACCAAAGTATTTTCTTATACTTTATTTTGGGGGGTGTTTATGCAGAGAGTTGAGAAGTCTATGTTAAGTGGAATGAAAGCAAGCCCTATTAGTTTCTTAGCAATTTCCAAAGAACATAGTTCAACTCTTCTCAGCTTGAATCCTGATGCCTATGTCAAGCAAGCTTGATGAAAAATCCAAAATAATAGAAGCCTGACAATTTTTATTGTCCTATACCTCTGACCTCTAAACATAATAGTGGCTGAATAAAAATTGGGTATTCATAAACTGAGGAAATATGCACACTCACTATCGAGTTCTGCCACCTTTAATTATATTGGCACTCATTTGGATTCTTCTTTGTTTTCATACTACAGCACTTGTTTTCTGGATGGATCACTTTTCTATTAGGCTTATTAATTGACTAAACTTGGTTTTTGCTTTCAATGACATTCCTTTGGGTTTGGTGAACATTGTTTCATAAAACAGCACCACAGCTGTGCAGTGGCTAAGAGAAGCCTCAGTGTACTGTTGATTCTTTGGTTATCACCTAGCCCAGAAACTCCTCTCACTTAACTGAAAAACCAAAGTAATTTATAGTGAAATTTTCCTTGCTACCACAGACCTGGGTTCTTGTGTCTCTGGCATAAACACTCACATCTTGCTTACTATAATCTGAATGTTCATGTCTCCCTCTGTGAACAAAGAACAAAAAGCATGCTCACCAACCAGTTTTGTAAAGGTTAAGTCATAACACACTGCATTCACTGACCAAAGTGCACACTGAGTGGAAATTAAGATAGTAACAGGAAGAGATACTCTGTGCTTTGGATAATCATGCCCCTCACATAGTTTGATGTATATCAGAGAAAGAATATTAATAACTCCAGATTTTCACATCTTCTCATATGTAGAAAAACACTAAAATCATTAAATTGAATCATTAAATTGATTCCTTGTGATTTGCAGTAATCTTTTACCACTGTGTATACTTGAGTGTACATATTTCTTAGCCAAAAATCATATATAAACTGGCTTTTTCTCACCTCTTCACAAGTGTTTCATCAGAGCTAACTGAGCAGCTGTCCCAGGCTATAGTTCTCAGCATAAACAAATAATTTATGAATTATCTGAATAAAACTTAAACTCACATTTCTTGTGTTGTATGTTTTTCTTTAAGCTGACACATCCAAATTTGTATTTTGAAATCCTGACCCCTAAAAGTGATGTTATTAGGAGGCCTGGCCTTTACGAGGTCATGGGGGCTTGGCCCTCAAACATGAGGCTAGTACCATTATGAAACAGGACTAAGAGAAATCTCTCCCCACTTCCACCACGTGAGGATACAGCAAGAAGGTGAACCAGGGTGAAAGAACTAATCAGACACTGGATTTGCCAGAATTTTGGTTTTGGACTTCCCAAGAACTTGAGAAATAAATCTCTGTTGCTTATAAATTACCCAGTCTACAATGTTTTGTTATAGTAGCCGAAATGAACAAAGACATTCTTCCGTGTTCAGACCACACGATTGGGATTCTGCCTCAATTCAACCTGACTTACACTCTAATACTCTATAGGAACCAAGTTGTGGTTTACCAGACCATTTCCAGTTGTTTTTAAAATACATGGGGAGGGAGGTGGGAGGGGGGTTCAGGACGGGGAGTACATGTAAACCCATGACTGATTGATGTCAATGGGAAAAACCACTACAATATTGTAAAGTAATTAGCCTCCAATTAAAATAAATAAATAAAATAAAATAAAATACACTAAGGAAGTGTTGCGGTCCTTTAACGGACCAGAACCTGGTGGTCTGGAGTTGACGATGAGAGAGTGAAAGAGAGAAAAAAGCTAATATCCCCTGTGTTACACAGAGAAACAATAAAGCCCTAGGACAGGGCTTGTACTACTCACGGAGGCACAGGGTGCCCTCTCAAAGAGGTCTTGAAAGCCCAGGCAGGAGAGTGAGCTTGGCAGATTTCCAAGTTCCAGAGAATTAGCAGGAGGGGGAGGGAGGGAGGAAGCGGGGGAGAGACAGAGAGAGACAGAGAGAGAGAGAGAGAGAGAGGAGAGAGAGAGAGAGAGACAGGGACCCAAGTCTCTGGTGGAGCAAGGGTGTTTTAATGATCTTTCTGTGAGTATATATAGGCAGTTGTACAAGGAATTTCTTTCCACAATGATAAAGATCAGAAAACCAAATGTACAGCAACCGTTATCAAGGGAACCAGGAATTAACAATAGTCATAAGGTCAGAAGACAATACATATCTCAAGGGTCATGACTAAGCAGTTTTGTCTTAAGGAGAATTTTTACTGAAGGAAATCCATGCATGTGTTTCATCCTATGATCCCAGTCCTGGGAGCAGCATGCTGCTCCACTCGTTTCTGTTACCATTAACTGATAAGGAACAGAGAATTTATGAGAGACAGAAAACAGCAAACAGGAATCCTACTGTTAAAGGTTCCCTGACAAGGAAGGGATATGAAGATCAATTGCACTGTTTGTCTCCCTTGTCAGTTGAAGGGACAACACTGTAAATATGCTGGGTACTCATTCAAGTAATGTCTATCTCTTACAATCCCAACACCACATCCTTTTCACCACATTAGATTCCCTTGGACACTGATGCCTGTATTTGCCAAATTCTATTTTGAAAATGTATCATGGGACACTAGGCCAGTCCTCCTCAGCCCTTCTCTGAGAAAGCCTCTCCCCATGTCTCAGAAGCATAGGTATCAAAAATTCTCAACACGTTTCATGTAGGAACTCATCTCTATTATTCCACAGGTGATATTCTACTGCCACACATCTTCCTTCCATTCAGTTTCTAACAGTATCCTAGCTGGGCTCAGGCTCATTGTCTGTGTTAATCTATCCTCACTCTAGCTTCTATCCTTTTCCTCCACAAGCTTTCCTTGTATCCCTTCAGAGAATTGATCTTGCAAGTTTAATTGGGCATTCCCAAAACATAAGAAATTCATAAAATGCCCCTGTATGTTTGAGTCTGATTATCTACAAGAATTAGTTCAGGTATCTAAAAGTTAAGCTATGGAATTCAAACTCTACAGGCTCCCTCATTACTTAAAAAAAAAAATATTTTACTACAAAGATCTATTTAACAAAATCCAAAGATCATGGCAAGCAGTATAACAGTAATGTAGCTAAAAATCTATGTTTTGAAAGTCTGTATTGAAAGAAATGGTGATAGTGTATAGATAGATATTGTGTTTATTTTTCTCTAATTGTACAGTGATAACTGACATTTTTTGTTTTGTAAGGGTACTAAACCAGATGGATCTTGAAAATATTTGATTAATTTTTATTATTTTACTGAAGGTTATTAAAAGTAGAACACAGGGTTTTAAAAATTCATGTCATAATAAGAGATTTACCTTTCAGACTCCCTTTCAAAAACACAAGGTCAGGGCCTTAATCCACGTAGCAAATTTGTGATTCATCAATATCTCATGAATCATCTGATCTTCAAGGTTGTGTCTAGGTTCTACTAAAAGCACTATACTTCATTTGCATTTCCCTCTACAGAACAAATAATGTTGTATTGCCCCATCCAACTTGATTCTAAAGAGGCTAAATGCAATGATGATTATAAAAAATTGCCATGATGTGTTTTACTGACTTCATACCCACAGCACTGTTAATTTTATCCCCACTCTCTGTTTCCTTGATTTTATTTTTACTTATTTCTGTAACATGTTTCACTTTATCATCTCTTATATAACAATGGCAGTATGGATATCAAAGTCTTGAGTCCTGAGCTTAAAAAAATATCCTTTCTTAAATTTAGGGGAAGAGGTATATAGGTATGCAGTATTTATAATACAACATACTCTAGTTCAGCATAATAGCATATTAATCCAATAATAATTTATTAAACCCTTTATATATTTTGTTCTGTAATATTTTTCTTTGTTATTTGAGATATTTTAGAAATTGCAAGTATTCTTGGAAAATTTTATGGAAACAATAGTGAGACAGAGAGAGAAAAAAATTTAAAAAGTAAGCGGGGAGAGACAATTGAGATCACTATTCAGAGTGACAAAATAAGTGTTCCGTTTCCATGGCTTATTCTGTCTCTGGCTTAGCTTTTGTACTAATTAGTATAATTTGTAATGTGAACACCAAATCACCAAGAATTGCATTGATTGACATCAGTGAGTGAGTGATAGTCGCTCAGTCGTAACTGACTAAACTTCTTGTTCATATATTCATCATCTAGCAAATTCTTGAGCAAACTTATGATATCAAAACATTTTTCAGTGTCATTTTCACTGTGTAGAGATACTCGAGGCTGCCTAGGGGTTCTATTGATTACTTAGGAGAAAATATGACATGTCTACAAAATTTGTTGCTCAGCCACAAAGTCATGTCCAACTCTTTGCAACCCCATGTACTGTAGCAAGCCAGCCTTCCCTGTCTTTCACAATCTCCCTGAATTTGCTCAAACTCAGGTCCATTGTGTCAATGATGCCATCCAAGCCCCTCATCCTCTGTCATTCCCTTCTCCTCATGTCCTCAATCTTTCCCAGCATCAGAGTCTTTTCTAGTGAGTCAGCTCTTTGTATAAGGTGGCCAAAGTGTTGTAGCTTCAGCATCAGTCCTCCCAGTGAATATTCAGAGTTGATTTCCTATCACATTGATTGGTTTGATTGCCTTATTATCCAAGGGACTTTCAAGAGTCTTCTTCAGTACCACAATTTGAAGCTATCAATTCTTTGGTGTGCAGCCTTCTTTATGGTCCAACTCTCACATCCTAGAAAAAACAGTTTTGACTATATGGACCTTTGTTGGTAAAGTGATGTCTCTGCTTTTTAATATGCTGTCTAGTTTTGTCATAGCTTTCCTTCCAAGGAGCAAGCATCTTTTAATTTTGTGGCTATAGTCACCGACTGCAGTGATTTTGGAGACCAAGAAAATAAAATCTGCCACTGTTTCCACCTTTTCCTCTTGTATTTTCCATGAACTGACCTTAAGTTTTTTAACTTTGAGTTTCAAGCCAGCTTTTTCACACTCCTCTTTCACCCTCATCAAGGGGCTCTTTAGTTTCTCTTCACTTTCTGCTGTCAGAGTGGTATCATTTGCATATCTGAGGCTATTGATATTTCTCCTGGCAATCTTGATTCCAGGTTTGGATTTATCCAGCCTAGTATTTCATATGATGTACTCCACATAAAAGTTAAATAAGAAGGCTGACAATACACAGCCTTAACATAATCCTTTCCCAATTTTGAATCAGTCTATTGTTCCATGTTTGTCCAGTTCTAACAGTTGCTTCTTGACCTACATACAGGTTTCTCAGGAGACAGGCAAAATGGTCTGATATGCCGATCTCTTTAAGAATTGTCCACAGTTTGTTGTGATATACACAAAGTGCTTTACTGTAGTCAGTAACACAGATTTTTTTTTTAAATTCCCTTGCTTTTACTATGTTCCAGCATATGCTGGCAATTTGATTTCTGGTTCCTCTGCCTTTTCTAAATCCATCTTGTACATCTGAAAGTTCTTGGTTCATGTACTGCTGAAGCCTAGCTTAAAGGATTTTGAGCATTAGCTTGCTAGCATGTTTAATAAGTGCAAATGTAGGGTAGTTGGAACATTCTTTGGCATTGCTCTTCTTTGAGATTGGAATGAAAACTGATATTTTCCTGTCCTGTGGCCACTGCTGAGTTTCCCAAATTTGCTGGCATATTCAGTGCAGCACTTTAACAGCATAATCTTTTAGTTTTTGAAATAGCCCAGCTATTTCAAAAGGATGGTGGAATTCCATCACACCCATGTCTCCTGCATTGGCCGACAGATTCTTTACCACTGAGCTACCAAGGAAGCCCTCTTCTCTGTATTCTTGCCACCTCTTCTTAATCTCTTCTGCTTTTGTTAGGTCCTTGCCCTTCTGTCTTTTTCGTGTCCATCCTTGCATGAAGTGTTCTCTTGGCATCTCCAATTTTCTTGAAGAGATCTCTAGTCTTTTTCATTCTAACACTTTCCTCTATTTCTTTGCACTGTTCACATAAGAAGGCTTTTCCTTCTTTCTTTTCTTTATTTCTTCTTCTTTTTTTTTTTTTTAAATCTCTCCTTGTTATTCTCTGGAACTCTGCATTCAATTGGGTATATCTTTCCCTTTTTCCTTTGCTTTTTGCTTTTTTAATTTCTCTCTTTTACAATAGTCTACAAAACTACTGGGAAATAATTATCAGTGGGCTATAAACAGGCAGAAATAACTTATTTCTAGCTGGAAATAGTTTTGCAACCCAAGTTGGGGGGGGGAGGTCTTGTGCATACCATTAATAATGGGTAAATTTTTTCTTTATTTGGCATTAAGAATAATTTACTTAATCTAGATAGGAAGCATATAGTCTGTTTTTTGCTCCACCATAAGTTCTCACAGAGATATTAAGTTAAGCTACTGATCAACATTTTGCTGCTAAATAAAACATATAGGAAAAGAATTGAGACAGAAGTTTCATTATTCTAATCCACAAGTATCAAAGGTTATAATTCTCTTTATGGTTTCACATGATACTACTCATGCTGCCATGCAAATTACAAGCTAGTTAGAGTCCAGCCACTTAAGCCAAATTATTATATAATTTATACTAAAGAATGAAAATCTGGAATGTCATGCTGGTTTTAATTTTTTCTAGTACAGAAAAAGGATTCCTAATAAAATAAGTGTGTATAGATGAATGACCATCTTCACAAGCTGGAAATTTGCAATAATTATGATTTATGTTATACTGAGTAATATTTATGCTTAGTAAATGTGCTAACACAAGGCCACTGTGCTCATACAATTATTGCTATGCTAAAAGTATTGAAAATATTTTCTATATAAGAAATGATGCACAATGTCAAAATGTATAGGCCCTGTTCTTAGAAGATGGGAGTTCAAAATCTGGCACTGTCTACTTGCAGGTTGTGTGTGTGATCCTGTGTGCTGTCACTTCAGTCACGTCTGCCTCTCTGTGATCCCAAGGACTGTAGTCCATCAGGCTCCTCTGTCCATGAAATTCTCCACACAAAAATGCTGGAGTAGGTTTCCATTTCCTCCTCCAGGGGATTTCCCAACCCATGGATCAAGCCCATGACTCCTGTGTCTCCTGCATTGCAGGCAGATTCTTCACCTGCTGAGCCATCGAGAAAACCCTGTGTGATCCTAGGAAAGCTTTTGAAACTCTCTGTTTCTTGGTTCCATCATTCAAAAATAAAAGAAGATAATATCTATCTCATAAGGTTATTTTGAACATTATGTAAGATAATCCATGCAAGTGCTCAGAAGAATGCTTAACATAATAAATCCCAATAACTGTTATATATAATTAATATTGTTATTATTATTAATGTGTTTTCATTGATAGCTACTGTGAGTTATCTAGCTAGGATTCAATGACTGATAAAAAACAATTCTATTAATGTTTTTTATTGTAATTTGTCCAGATACACTTTTTCATTTCAGGTAAAAGATCTCTGAGAAGGCCAGTAGTCCAAAAGAAAACACTGAGGAAAGAGTAATATGAGAAAATCAAGGACAATAGATTGAGTCAAGATAGTTTTGGAGGAGATCCAGGTGTAGCAACAAGACTTTTTAAAGTCAAGAGATAAGCCTTATGCCAGTTATATCAATCATTCTATTGTAGGACATAGTAAATATAGAGTCATTCATGGTTGATTCTAGAGAAACGTGTTTTCAGCATCCCTTACTTCTCTATTTGAATTTTTTTCCCCCCAAACTGCAAGGTCCCTTTGCACAGATGTCTAATAATCTCACAGATTGATTACTACTCTTAAAGAAATTGAACTGAGGAACTCATTTAAATACACTGGTAGTTTAAAGTATGAATCATCCCAGGAATATTAAATGCTAAAATAAGAATGTCAGGCAAAGAAAATGCTTGATATAAAGAATTGTCAAGGATGGCATTTGATTTCAGGTGGGGATGTATTTTGGGTAGAGTGCTTTCCTAGTATGAATGAGGCATGCACATTCCCTTCCACAGTGATTTAAAAAGCAGGACTTCAGCCAAGGACACTAAGCTCTCTTTCTATTGTGTTGTTTATTCCATGAAGAGGTCATTTCTGTATGTTAAGTCTCAATTTCTAAAATTTAAGGTAAGGGAGGTATTCTGGATTCAAAGGAATAATGTTTTACATAGATATATTTTATTTCATTTTTAAATTATTAAAATAAGAATGTGAATTTGGAAAAAATGTAAAAATTATTCCATCTAAGAAAATCACTAAAAATGAAACAAATATTGAAAATATATCAACTTCAAAAAAGAGAAAAATGGTAATTCTATCTTTAAAAGTCTCCTCATTTTTAAAAGGCTCAAAATGCCCTAATTCTAAATTTCCAATTCTAAGTTGCAAGATAGCCAAGAATGTGTGACTAGTTGATAATAACCATTAAAATTAATAGAAACATTTTTATTTTTTACCTGTGAGTAGAATTGAATATATAGGACTTTTTGAATCAGAAAATATCAAACCTCCTAGTAATACTTATAGTTAATAAGGATGCTTTACGGAAACAGAATCTACAAATTGCATTCCATTCAAATCCTCTATGGGATTTACCCAGCACTAGTTGTCAGCTGTCTGTTTACACTGTATTATAAAACATATTTTGTCTAACAGACACAACTTCCCCTTAGTCTTTTCTTCCAAACTACTTAACTGCACATTTACCAAGTACTAGTCATTCTTATAATATCTTTAATACCTTTGAAGAAGGAGCTTACAATGTATTAATGAAATGCAAACTTTAGGGTTCTTCATTTTCTTGGGTCTTTTACACACTCTATTGGGGAGACAAGCAAATTTATAATCATAACTTTGTATCATTTTTCTTAAACAGCACTCAAAAAAAAAAAAACTGTATAACCTTCAATCCTATAAATCCTTGATTTCCCCCTACTTTAAAAGTGAATTAGTTTATCAGTCACCACTCTTGGCACCATGAAAATTAGCGAATGCATGAAAGAAGTGTTAAAAAGATGATTTCCTCCTCATTCGCTTTTATTAAAATTGAGATACAATTAACACGCAACATTGTATTAGTTTTATGTGTGCAGCATAGTGATTTGATATATGTATATACTGCAATAACTACCACAATAAGTTTAGTTAACATTATTACCACATATAGTTACATTTCTTGCTTGTATGAGAACATTCAAGATCTACTCATAGCAACTCTTAAATATAAAATACAGCATTGTTAACTATATTCACTATGCTGTACATTACATCCCCACAGCATATTTATTTTACAGCTGGAAGCTCTTACCTTAAGACCACCTTCACCCATTTTGCCCACCTCTTATTGCCACCTTTCTCCTCTGGCAACCACCAATCTGTTTTTTGTATCTATGTGTGCAATTCTTTTTTTTTTTTTTTACCTTCATAAAAGTGAGATCATACAGTATTTGTCTTTGTCTGACTTATTTCACTTAGCATTAATGCCCTGAAATTTCACTCATGCTGTTTCAAATGACAGGAACACCTTATTTCATGGCTAAATCATATTCTGTTGTGGATATATAGTTCTTCTCTAATACATTCATCTGTTGACAGACACAAGATTATTTCCATATCTTGAGTGTCTTAAATAATGCTGCAGTGAATGTGGAGGTGCAGATATCACCTTGGAATAGCATTTATGTTCTCTTCATATATATACCCAGAAGTGGAATTGCTGCATCACATAGAAGTTTGACTTGTAATCTTTTGAGGAACCTCCATAGTGGCTGCAGCAATTTACATTCCCATTAACCGTGTACAATGGTTCCTTTTTTCCAGACTCTCTCCAACACTTCAGAACAACAGACTGGTTCCAATTCGGAAAAGGAGTACATCAAGGCTGTATACTGTCACCCTGCTTATTTAACTTAAATGCAGAGTACATCATTCAAAATGCCAGGCTGGATGAATCACAAGCTGGAATCAAGACTGCTGGGAGGAATAGCAATAAACTCAGGTATGCAGATTTCACCACCCTTATGTCAGAAAGCAGAGAACTAAAGAACCTCTTGATGAAAGTGAAAGAGGAGAGTGAAAAAGTTGGTTTAAAACTCTACATTCAGAAAACTAAGATCATGACATCTGGTCCCATCACTTCATGGCAAATAGATGGGGAAACAATGGAAACAGTGACAGACTTTATTTTCTTGGGCTCCAAAATCACTGCAGTTGGTGACTGCAGCCATGAAATTAAAAGACGCTTACTCCTTGGAAGAAAATCTATGACCAAACTAGACAGCATATTAAAAAGCAGAGACATTACTTTGCCAACAAAGGTCTAGTCAAAGCTATGGTTTTTCCAGTAGTCATGTATGAGTGTGAGAGTTGGACCAAAAGGAAGGCTGAGCGCTGAATAACTGATGCTTTTGAGCTGTGGTGTTGAAGAAGACTCTTGAGAGTCCCTTGGACTGCAAGGAGATCCAACCAGTCAATCCTAAAGGAAATCAGTCCTGAATATTCATTGGAAGGACTGATGCTGAAGCTGAAACCCCAATATTTTGGCCACCTGATGCAAAAAACTGACTCCTGATTCTATGAAAGATTGAAGGCAGGAGGAGAAGGGGATGACAGAGCATGATATGGTTGGATGGCTTAACCAACTTGACGGACTTGAGCAAGCCCCAGGAGTTGGTGAAGGACAGGGAAGCCTGGCATGGTGTAGTTCACGGTGTCGCAAAGAGGTGAAGACTGAGCAACTGAACTGAACTGAACTCCAACACTTCTCTCTTCCCTTGCATTTCCTTGATGATTATTGATGTTAAATATCTTTTCATGTATTAATTGTCCGTTTGTATGTCTTTTTTGGAAAATTTTCTCTTCAGTTTCCTTGCCTGCATTTAATCTGATTCCTTTTTGGAGATTGAGTTCTATGAATTCTTTATATATTTTAAATATCAATCCCTTATTAGATAAAATTTGCAAATAGCTTCTCCTACCCTATAGATTATGTTTAATTTTGTTGATAGCTTCCTTTGCTGTATAGAATTGTTTTCTTTTCTTTTTTTTTTTTTTAGCTTGATGTAGTTGCACTTGTTTATCTTTTGTTGTTGTTGTTGTTGTTGCCTTTGATTTTGGAGTCAAACATGAAATTTATTATCAAAACCAATGTCAAGGAACTTTTTTTCCTATATTTCCTTCTAGGCATTTTATGGTTTCCAATCTTACATTCAAGTCTTTTATTAATTTTGAGTTTATTTTTGTGTGTGATATAAGTGAGTGTCTCAGTTTTTATCTTTTGCATGTCTGTCCAGTTTTTTCAACACCGTTTGTTGAAGAAATGCAAAGTAACTTCCTCTTAACCTTGTCTACTAAATTAGTACATTTCACTTTTATGAAAAGTACTAATTTTAAATTGCTGAAGTTTGCACATGCAAAATTGACAAGATCACAGTCTGACCTAATGCCTTTGGGATCTTTATCTGAGGATGGCCAGTGACCATATTACTTTATGCTTATAAAACTACTGCCACTCAACTAGAAGTCATGGTTCTGTATTTACTTTTCTTTCCAATAAAGGTACTGTTTATCATATGAAGATATTAAGTGATAACTCATCACTCTCCTTGGAAACCTTTTTGCTCAACATGGGATATTCTAAGGTGAAACAGCCTCTTTGAATAGCTAGGTGGTCTTTAACATTTCCTGGAAGTTAAGGTGACATGTTCATGGAAGTTTAAAGGGAAATATATCTCACATGTCACTATGTCTGTGAGAAAAACGGTCTCAAAAGTGAGAAACTGCAACTCCTTTATGAATGTTCAGTGTTATGAACAGTGTAGAAGTAGTTTTCATACTGGTTACATTTTCAACTGTTTTATCTGCATTGATTAATTACTCAATATGCAATGAACAATTGAATAAGATGTCCATTGATTACTATAAGTTGCTCAAATTAAGGACAAAATTAAAACTAAATAGAGACTTGATTACAAGTTTATGGAATATTTATCATGCATCATTGTGGGATCTTCAAGACACTTGCTTTTTTCCTTTACTTTTACTATCTAGGTTTCCTACCTATGGTAATAGAAAGGAAAAGGCTGTCAGTGGCTTGTTAATAAGGGAAAGATTTTCACTATTTTCTAAACATAAAGCAGGGAAGAAAAGATGAGAATAAATGACCCTCGAAGATAGTCATCTCATTACTGCTGTGTTCATAATAATCAGTACCTCTCAGATTGTTTACTGTTTTACAAGTAGAGACAATTTTCAATTTTATATATATATATATATATATATATATATATATATATATATATATTTCAATAATATATATATATATAATATTTATGTGGCTGATTATAAGTAGGAACTTTGTTTTCTGTTCTGTTTCCTGAATGAGTTAACTATCATAGGCTCACCATGTCCACATAAGAACAGACTAAAACTTGAATTTCACACTTTGTTATCTGAAGTTGTATTTCCAGTACTTTTCTCTATGAGTTCACCAGACAGATTTGATATCTCTACCATGATCACACAAGAATGTAATACTAGTCTTCTATGACCATGTAATAAATTACCACAAATTTAAATTCCTTTGTGGGAAGTTGATAGAAGTTACATACATGATCTTCAGAATGTAATCTTGATAAAGACAACTAAAATCTGAATTTCCTCATCAGAAGTTTTGGAGAAAATCTATGTTCAGAATTTTCTAAGGATTAAATGAGATACCATGCAAAGTACTTAATGTAATTCCTGGAATATTATTATAATAAATACTATTTATCTTTCCCTCCCTCCCTACTTGTTAAAGTTGGGAAGTAAGTTCAATGGTGCTAAGGCTTCTAGCCCATATTTTCAAGATTGTTATTCTTGAGAGAATGGCCAAAAAAGGAAATTTTTGAAATTTATATACAACCACGAAATCTTTGGCTGACATGGTCTTTAAAAACAATGAGTTTTTGCTGCAACCACTGAAGACCATCCACCTAGAGACTGTGCCCCCAAGCAAGAGAAGCCACTGCAATGAGAAGCCCATGAACCACAGCAAAGAATAGCCCCCAATTGCTGCAGTTAGAGAAGGCCCACATGCAGCAATGAAGACCCAGTCTAGCAACAATGAAAAACAATGAGCTTCAATAAAAAATGGGCAAAGTACCTTAACAGACATTTTACCAAAGAAAACATAAAAATGGCCAATATGACCATGCTCAGCATCACTAATCTTTCACTTAGTTTCCTTATTTACAAAATTGATAGAAAACTAATGCCTACTTCAACAATTTGTAAGGTCAAATACAATAGTGTATATAAAAGTGCTTTGCAAATTGTGACTGATTGAGGACTCCCAAAATCTGCTGCCAGAATCTGTATGTTTAAAGATCAAAGAACTAGAACAATTACCTCCGTTTTTTCACCAACAAAATTTATCATTTTTTTTCTAAAAAAATTTTTTCCTGAAAAAAAAAAATAATCTATCATATTTCGATGAGTAACTCTGACAGCCAAAATGTTATATATCACTTATAACATGAGAGAGTTAAGCAAAGTTCATTAATGAGATAACCAGTTTCCAGTAATTATTTCAAAAATCATTTTTAGATGAGTTTTTATAGAAGTACTTCTTATGAAGCTTTATTGGATTTTTAAAAACCTACAAAGATCAGAAGAAATATAAAATAATGGGGAAGAAGCATAGTTTAATCTTCCACCTACCTCTTAATTAGAGCAAAACAAAATATGTTTTGCCATATAGCCTAAGGAAACATCTATGTTGACTGAACACTGTAAGGCTGAAGAACTGATTAAATAGCAGAGTTCTTTGTATCCCCAGCAAACTATGATTTCCACAAGTAAATTAGGAGCAAGGGAGTAATGATGGTAAAATCTATTATACTGAAAGGACAACATTTGGAATGAATGGGCAAGTATAAAATGATAGGTTAGTTAAAAGTTACTTGTTAGCACATATTCCATCCACAGGGACCAATTAAGTAAGGAAATATAGACACAATCAAAACAAAAATAAAATCCCCCATATGTCATATTTACCAATGTGTCCTAAATAAAGACAGAAGTAATATTGTCTAACTACCTCAAATTGATGTTTCAAAACTTGCTCCAGAGATTGCTCCTTCTCCTGTTTTGAAAAGTGTGATGTGAAGGCATGATTTTCTTTATAAATGGACTCATCATTTTTTTTTAAATTTAAACCCAATTTTAGTTTACACATTTAATTGTTTTTCCAGTTTTATTGAGATATAATTGCCATACAACACTACAACACTGTATTGGTTTAAGGTATACAACATATTGATTTGATAGATGTATATATTATGAAATGATTACCACAAGAAGTCTATCACAATACAGTTATCCCTTTCTTGTAATGAGAACTATAAAGATCTACTCTCTTAGCAACTCTCAAATATAGAGTATTGTTAACTATGTTTGCCATGCTGTACATTATATTTCCAGAACTTATTTATCTTATACCTGGAAGTTTGTACTTTCTGACCTCCAAAAGGTCAGCTTCACCCATTTCTCCCAACTCTCAACTCTCACATTTGGCAACCGCCAATCTGGTCCCTGTACTTATCTCACTTAGCCTCAAGGTTCACCCATGTGTGGCAAATGGCAGCATCTTATTTGTTTTATGGCTGGATAATATTCCATTGTATGTGTGCATGTGTGTGTGTATAGTATTTTCTTAGTCATTTATCCATCAGTGAACTCGGGTTGTTTCTGTATCTTGGCTATTGTAAATAAGGCTGTAATAATAAATATAAGAGTACAGAAAGCTCTTTGAGATAATGATTTCATTCTCTTCAGATATACACCCAGAAGTGGAATTGTTATATCCTGTGGTAGTATTATTTTTAATTTTTTCAGAAACCTCCATAATATTATTCATAGTGGCTGCACCAATATGCCAAATATAACAAAGGTTAAAAACTAAAAGAAAAAAAGAAAAAAATATATTTTCATGACAGTGTTTAAAGAGCAAAAGTAAAACTATCCTATTAGAATGAATCTGATTTACTAAAGACACTATTAGGTTGAACTACAAGCCTAATTTTTCTATAAAACATTCACTCAGTCTCTCAATCAGTTCATGGTTACTAATGTCTAAATTATTTTTATCTGCCTCATTATATATTAGCTGCACAAGTGACCACATGCTAGCCCAATTAAAAGAAAAATGTAGAAAATATATTTCTACCCAAGATAGATTTAGTATCTGTTATGACTACTGTGTTTAAGTTTTTTGAGTCTGATATTTTAAGTTCAGCAGTTTCTATTCATAATTTTGCTAAAAAAGGAAGTGTCTGTTATCCTTAGGATGTATCAAAGTTATGCTACACGGGGGGGGGGGGGGATGGAATCAACAAGATCAATGCTTAAGTACCAACAAATCTTTGTGGTTGAAGGACAAAGGGCACAGATTGGATCTTTGCAGTATTTCTCACTAAAAGAGAAGTTTCCAAGTGCATTCTGCATTATTGAAGAAAAGGTCTTGGTAATTTAAATGCTATCTTTAAAAAAAACATGTTTGGAGATTATAAAAATAGTAACTTCATTAGGAATGAAAGCAAAAGTAAATGAGATCTTTAGATATCCAGGAGTACATGGCCACATTACTTACACTTATAGTCATTTCCATTTATAGTTAAGTTCTAAAATGTACCTTTAAAGGAACAGAAGCCTGGCATAGAAGTAGCCAAGTTAAAAAAAAAAAAAAAAAGTAGCCAAGTAGTGAGAATGTGATTATCCTAAAAATCATTTGGTAATTGTAGCAAATTAAAGATGACATATCCTTTGACACTCCTCACATTTTGAAGGAAGAGTCTATGCCTCTTCACCTTGAATCCTGTACTCTGCAATGGCTTTGACTAAAAGAATAGCAAAACTGACTCAGGGTCAGTTTATATGACCAGATTTTAAAAGACTAATAGCTTTCATTTCTATTACAACACTCACTCTTGGAGCCTTGAGCTGTCATATAAGAAGGCTGACTACAATGTTGAAGACTGTAGGACTCTGATACTACATTAGGACAGAGAAGAGCCAGCTGTCATCATTAACGTGCCCAGGTCTGTGATCAAAGCCATCTTAGACTTTCCAGACCAGATGAGAGCCACTAGAGGAGAATCACTGAAAGACCTTGGCCACACCAAGGAAAAGCATTTTATTTAACTAGCCAAGGCCTATCTGAAATCTTGAAACACAACCTTTTTTTTTTTTCAAAGCTCCTGTCACCTATATTTTATTTTATATTACTTTTTCCCAATTATTTTTATTAGTTGGAGGCTAATTACTTTACAATATTGTAGTGATTTTTGCCATACATTGACATGAATCAGCCATGGATTTACATGTGTTCCCCATCCTGATCCCCTCTCCCATCTCCCTCTCCATCCCATCCCTCTGGGTCATCCCAGTGTACCAGCCCCAAGCACTTGTCTCATGCATCCAACTTGGACTGGAAATCTGCTTCACACTTGATAATATACATGTTTCGATGCTGTTCTCTCAGATCATCCCACCTTTGCCTTCTCCCATAGAGTCCAAAAGTATGTTCAATACATCTGTGTCTCTTTTTTTGTCTTGCATATAGGCTTATTGTTACCATCTTTCTAAATTCCATATATATGCGTTAGTATACTGTATTGGTCTTTATCTTTCTGGCTTACTTCACTCTGTACAATGGGCTCCAGTTTCATCCATCTCATTAGAACTGATTCAAATGTATTATTTTTAATGGCTGAGTAATATTCCATTGTTTATATGTGCCACAGCTTCCTTATCCATTCATCTGCTGATGGGCATCTAGGTTGCTTCCATGTCCTGGCTATTATAAACAGTGCTGCGAGGAACATTGGGGTGCACATGTCTCTTTCAGATCTGGTTTCCTTGGTGTGTATGCCCAGGAGTGGGATTGCTGACTCAGATGGCAGTTCTATTTCCAGTTTTTTTTAAGGAATCTCCACACTGTTCTCCATAGTGGCTGTACTAGCTTGCATTTCCACCAATGGTGTAAGAGGGTTCCCTTTTCTCCACACCCTCTCCAGCATTTATTGCTTGTATACTTTTGGGTAGCAGCCATTCTGACTGGCATGTAATGGTACCTCATTGAGGTTTTGACTTGCATTTCTCTGATAATGAGTGATGTTGAGCATCTTTTCATGTGTTTGTTAGCCATCTGTATGTCTTCTTTGGAGAAATGTCTGTTTAGATCTTTGGCCCAATTTTTGATTGGGTCATTTATTCTTCTGGATTTGAGCTGCAGGAGTTGTTTGTATATTTTTGAGATTAATCCTTTGTCTGTTGCTTCGTTTGCTATTCTTTTCTCCCATTCTGAAGGCTGTCTTTTCACCGTGCTGATGGTTTCCTTTGTTGTGCAAAAGCTTTTAAGTTTAATTAGGTCCCATTTGTTGATTTTTGCTTTTATTTCCAATATTCTGGGAGGCGGGTCGTAGAGGATCTTGCTGTGATTTATGTCGGAGAGTGTTTTGCCTATGTTCTCCTCTAGGAGTTTTATAGTTTCTGGTCTTACATTTAGATCTTTAATCCATTTTGAGTTTATTTTTGTGTATGGGGTTAGAAAGTGTTCTAGTTTCATTCTTTTACAAGTGGTTGACCAGTTTTCCCAGCACCACTTGTTAAAGAGGTTGTGTTTTTTCCATTGTATATTCTTGCCTCATTTGTCGAAGATAAGGTGTCCATAGGTTCGTGGATTTATCTCTGGGCTTTCTGTTTTGTTCCATTGATCTATATTTCTGTCTTTGTGCCAATACCATACTGTCTTGATGACTGTGGCTTTGTAGTACAGCCTGAAGTCAGACCGGTTGATTCCTCCAGTTCTATTCTTGTTTCTCAAGATTGCTTTGGCTATTCAAGGTTTTTTGTATTTCCATGAAAATTGTGAAATTATTTGTTCTAGTTCTCTCAAAAATACCATTGGTAGCTTGATAGGGATTGCATTGAATATATAGATTGTTTTGGGTAGTATACTCATTTTCACAGTATTGATTCTTCCAGTACATGAACACGGTTTATTTCTCCATCTATTTGTGTCCTCTTTGATTTCTTTCATCAGTGTTTTATAGTTTTCTATATATAGGTCTTTTGTTTCTTTAGGTAGATATACTCCTAAGTATTTTATTCTTTTTATGCAATGGTGAATGGTATTGTTTCCTTAATTTCTCTTTCTGTTTTCTCTTTGTTAGTGTACAGGAATGCAAGGGATTTCTCTGTGTTAATTTTATATCCTGCAACTTTACTATATTCATTGATTAGCTGTAATAATTTTCTGGTAGAGTCTTTATGGTTTTTTATGTAGAGGATCATGTCATCTGCGAACAGTGAGAGTTTCACTTCTTTTCCTCTCTGGATTCCTTTTACTTCTTTTTCTGCTTTGATTGCTGTGGCCAAGACTTCCAAAATTATGTTTAATAGTAGTGGTGAGAGTGGGCACCCTTGTCTTGTTCCTGATTTTAGAGGAAATGCTTTGAATTTTTCACCATTGAGGATAATGCTTGCTGTGGGTTTGTCATATATAGCTTTTATTATGTTGAGGTATGCTCCTTCTATTCCTGCTTTCTGGAGAGTTTTTATCACAAATGGATGTTGAATTTTGTCAAAGGTTTTTTCTGCATCTATTGAGATAATTATATGTTTTTTATCTTTCAGTGTGTTAATGTGGTGTATTACATTGATTGATCTGCAGATATTAAAGAATCCCTGCATTTCTGGGACAAAGCCCACTTTGTCATGATGTATAATCTTTTAATTATTTTGTAAAACACAAAAACTTCATATTTAATAAAAGGTCTGTTGTTTTAAGCTACTAAAACTAGGGATAGTTGTTACACAGTAGTGGATATTATGGCACAGTGTTATTGCATATACTCAGCATTTTACTTCACTGTAATTTCCATATGCATCAGACAAAAAGGTAATGAGATTTATTTTCTAAGATATACTGTGTTAGAGTTTCGAACTTTTAAAACTAGAAATATGTTCACAATCAATAGTTTCTCTGCAAACAAAGGACTTCAGTGTCCCAGTGTTGGACAACAATAGCCTTACTGGGGACACAATGCTTTGTTAATGAAACATATGTCACCTATAATAATTATAGAAAAATCCTAAAAGTAGTTGTTTAATTTAAAAGGACTTATCTGTTATTACCCATGATTATTTTGGTGAAGTAACATCATGCTTTATGGCTGAAGTTACCTTTGCCTGTCATGTGTAGTCATTTATATTCATGCTAAATGGCAAAGGAATTCTACTAAATGAGGGTGTATCTTATCTTCTACTTGTATCTATTGGGAAATTCGTTAGTTTCATTTACAAACTAGCCAGAAAGTTCTCAGGAAACATAAGAGACAAAAAGTAATATCTGCAAAAGAAAATGAAACTCACAATATCAACCATATCATAGTATTTCTGAAAATAACAGTTCACTTTTGGAGGAATAAGACTGTAAAAGTGAAATATCACATGTGTCATAGAATAGGCAGGCATAGATTTTGAGAACACAAAAAATTAGATAGTAAACCTAGTTTCTTCGTATGTAATGCTGGGCTCTGTTATAAGTATATATAATGGAACAAAAGTCTTTTCATTAAGAAGCCTAAATCCCTTGGCAGTATATACTATTAATTTGAACAAGGGGACATGTTTTCTTAGAAAAAGCATATTTTAAAGATTAAAATACTTTTAATTTCAAATAATATTAATTTCATTTCTAATTAAATTAATTTATCAAATTATTTAAATTCATAAATATTAAAAAAGTATTATTTACCTTCAAATTTAAAAAAACTTATGATTTCAATGTTTAGTAAGTGGAAATTGCATTTAAAATTTTTAGAATCGTTTTTATATGGATTCTTCTATGACTGAATAGCAGAAATGACTGCAGAATACTTTGCAGGCTTGCAGAGGTAATACCTTTCTAGATGGTGATTTATTACCAGAAAATGCTCCTTCTGCAATTGTGGTGAAGTGGAAAGAGCTCTGAACTGAGAATTAATAGTCTATTATTTGCCACTAACAAGCACTAAGACCACAAACAAGTGACTTTTTCTCCCTGGCTTTAGTTTCCTTAGTTTTGAAATAGGACATTTTCACAAGATTTCTAAGGTCAATTTCAATAGTAATAGTCTATGACTCAATCTTCCCTGATAGTTCTTGCTAAAATTCCTGTATAATTTGCTCCTTTGGGTTAAAACACTGAGTCCTTTATTAAAAGGCAAATATTATCTGAGAAGAACACAATAAGCCATTATTCATCATTAAAACCTCAACTTGATTCAGTTTATTAGATTAGCTGACAGAGACCTGAGGAAATAGAACTAACGAAAAGAAAGTTTGACATGAATGGAAAAGGGCAGAAAAAACAATGGAAGGATGCTCCAAGGAACAGAGAGCTTGCAATATAGATATGGGCACTAGCCTAGACAACTTCAATGCTTGCCTAGGAAAGTTCTTAATGATATGTCCATGGGTTTTATGCAATAATATGATGAAATATCTTAATTGGAACCCCTCTAAATATGAAAGAGGGACTATTTTGCATCTTTGGGTCTCAAATATTTTATTTTGTATTTGCTGTCTCAAGGATAACAAGTGATGTGCTAATATTTTTCAGGGTGTCCCTGTTGGCTCTGTCCATAAAGAATCTGCCTGCAATGCAGGAGACCCAGGTTTCATCCCTGGGTCTGGAAGATCCCCTAGAGAAGGGAATGGCAACCCACTCCAGTAGAAGTGGAGTAAAATGCCTAACTGGAAGAGAAAAATACTGGTGCCCAGCTCCACGATGAAGTGAACTATGGTAAGACTTAATTTTGCTGCTCTAAAAAAAAAAAAAAAATTTGCTGCTCTGCCACAGGAAACAAAACTTATCCAGAGTGGAGCAGATGTATGCTTCTATGGAAAGTTGTAAGGATTTTCACCAGCCCTAAATCTGCATTCTACTATGAGATAGGAAAATATGAGCTATCTCCTTCCTATTTAATAAGATTTTCCAAAATACTTGCACAAAACATGTGCTTAAATCTAATTGATGTTAGTCACTTAGCCGCATATAACTGCAAGAGATTCAGGAAACAATGCATTTTGTTCTGAGAGTCAATGTGTTCTGATAAGACTTAGGATCTGTTTACTCTGGATAAAGAGCACGATGTACACTGGAGGCCAGCAGCAGTCTTGGCCACTGAATGCACTATCAGAGAGTCTGAGATCCCTACATACCTTAATTTTTATTAAGGATATTTTCACCTTAAGTTAAAATAAAAATGCAGTTCAAGGAGAAGCCTTAAACTTTGCAATAACACTGCCATAATTATCTAAATGAACAATAATAGCAGACTAGAAACCCCAAAGAACATAAATACTAATATAAAGCCTCTGATGCTAAAAAAGCATAGTAAAATAAGAGTAAAAGCAATATGAAACAGCAAGTAAAAGTATACTTTCTCTATTGGATTTTACACAATTATTCCTTTGAAGGACCAGAAAGCATTCCAATTAGAGAATTACTGATTAGACATATCTTTTACTATAATAAACCTTACAGGTCTAGTGTATTAATGTCTGCCAAAATTCAGGAAACAAAATGATTTCCAAGTAATTAAGTATTATAGTAACTCCTACAGGTTTCTATAACATTGCCAATAGTGTCTGTAGACTTTTAAGATCAAAAACATATTTCATATAGGATGAATTATTTTTGTATCTTAATTGAAAAACTAAGTTTTATGTGTCATTTTTACCTAGAGAAGAAATGTCAAAGAGAAACATCTCTCAATTGTAAAAGCATACTTCATATAAAATCAAGAATATTTTATAGTAAGTTGTTAATTTCTTTATTCATTCTATATGCTAACTTAATGAGAAAAGTATACATAAATAATTTAGAGCAGAGGGGGTTGTATTAATGTATTTATTGAAAATAAACATTTTAATAAATAATAAAATATAGTAATAAAACCATAAGAACCATGATATGAAAAGCAACAACCAAGAGGCCTCCTAGTGTGCTGCAATCAGAGGTGACTCATTTTAAACAAAGGCTTCACAAAATCTGTGAGGCAAACAGAGATTGAGCCACAGCAGTGACAGCTCTGGGAAAAGGTAACTATAACTGTATAACAAACCAAATGATAAGGTGTCAGAGCAGCAGGTTGCCTACAGAGTGCCATTTCAGGAGTACTAAACAAACATATCTTCCCCACTAGCCAAGACATGGAGCCTGAAATGTCCAGATGAGTGAAATATCATGTGAATTACAGAGGAAAGATATCAGAATGACCCATTATCAGTCACTAATGCTGAAACACAGGTTTATTTATGTCCTAACACCTATCCAGCAGGATTCTAAGTGGAACAGCTCCTGGATAGGTAATGTTGATGTTAAGAAGGTAGTTAGGAAAGGTATGAAGAAAAGGAGACTGGCAGAGTTAGATGCAAGACTGGCAAGAATCTGATCACAGGAATATTCTCTAGAGCAGGAGATAAGACTTTGGGAAGTTACTAGGATACATAGGATTAACAAGTAAATAAAATAAGATATGACCTCAAAATTATGACTGATTATGTTTGCACAATAAATATTGTGATCCATACATATAAAATTAAGTAATAGTTATCTTAAGGCTGTGAAGAAAAATATGAAATGCCTACTAATCAGGCTGTTAATCTACACCTAATCAGGAGTATCAATCCAAATATCAATCTTTATACCAATCAACATGTATTTATTGATTTCCTGGGCTAGCAGGCACTGGAGATCCAAAAATTAAGAAGGGCATATCACTTTGCTGACAAAGGTCCTCATAGTCAAATCTATGATTTTTCTAGTAGACATGTATGGATGTGAAAGTTGGACCATAAAGAAAGTTGAGTGCTGAAGAATTGATGCTTTTGAATTGTGGTGTTAGGGAAGACTCTTGAGAGTCCCTTGGGCAGCAAGGAGATCAAACCAGTCAATTCTAAAGGAAATCAAACCTGAATATTCATTGGAAGGACTGATGCTGAAGCTGAAGCTCCAATACTTTGGCCACCAGATGCAAAAACCCACTCACTGGAAAAGACCCTGATTCTGGGAAAGATTGAATGCAGAAGGAGGAGGTGACAGAGGATGAGATGGCATTGACACAGTGGACACGATCTTGAGCAAACTCCAGGAGATAGAGAAGGACAGGAAAGCCTGAGTGTTGCAGTTCACGGGGTCACAAACAGTTGGACACAACTTAGCGACTGAATGACAACAACAAGGTCACAAAGTAGATTACCTAGGCATTACAAATTCCCATGAAATTGAAAATAGCATTACCATTACATTACTAATGCATTAATTCTTCCACATTTAAAAGCCACTTTCAAACTCTAATTCCACTTTTCTTTCTAGAAGAGATGGTACAGTCACTGTAGATCTCCAAGAAAAAAATCAAATCCTCAAGCAATATTGATCATAGTGACCCCACTCCCATTGCTGTGTCACTTGGCACAGCATGTAATAGTTGAAACACCATTGGGAAATCCTTCATTACTCAATGCATGTTCCTTTGTAGTCAGTAAATTGTCTTTTGTTTAATAGTAAGCCCTTTAGTCAGCAACATGTCTTTTCTTATATAGTTCTGGGTATACTGCCAGGACTTTGCAAATAACAAAATTATAATAATTAAACAGTTATTCATGAATGAACATACTTAACCCAAGAGTGTTTTAGTAGAAACGGTAGGAAGAACGAACATATTAGTCAGCAACAAACACCAGCTGGAAGGGCAAGTTTTTAAAATATTATTTGAAACAAAGGGTACAGGGACAGCCTGAGAGACCCAAATTCCTAAATCCAGCTTTCTGGGGCAGAAGCCAGCGAGGAGAAACAAATTTTTATGCATACATATGCTTAATTAAGGTTTAAGTAATGTGCATGAGGTGCTATTTTGTTTTCCTTATCTCAGGAAAGCAGAGAGCTAAGGGCTCAGTGAAGTGTGTGGTTGATAGCCCTTGACTTAACAGCATACTATGAGACAACCCAAAGTTCATAACCAATAGCTATGTATTTAGTCATTTTTATTATATTGTATTGCATGTTCATTTTAGAAATTTTTCAACATAAAAACATATAATGACAAAAGCACTCAATCCCAATGATCACAACTGTTTACAAAATGTTAGTGAATTCTGCTTAGTGTGTATTTTTATCACTCTCTCTCACACACACATGTGTACACACACACACAATAAAATTATTCTTTACACACAATTTTACATTTCTTTAGGCTTAGCATTATAATATAGTTTCCCTTGTATTATGAATTATTTGAAAACAGTATTTTTATATATTTTATATTTAGGTCTAATTCACATAAAATGAAATACACAGATCTAGTTGGCAGAGTTCAATGACTTCTGATAGTGAATACACACATATAATCAACATCTTTATCAAGATTTAGAATATGTTCATCAACTAGGAGACTTCAACACTCCTCTGCTCCCTGTGGTGATTTCTATTCACGAGTCTCTGCTCTAGCAAACTGCAACTCCCTGTATTCACCTGTTTCTCCAATCTTGGAGTCTGTGGATTTGTCCTGTGTCCTCCTCTTCCTTGTGGGTCCTAGAAGAATTGTTCACTTTTCAGTCTTTCAACTTGTTTCCTGTTGTTAGGATTTGGGGTGACTTCCAAGCTCCTCACATGTGAAACTGGAAACCAGAAGTCTAGGCTGTCTCTTGGTTGATTGTTTCTTTTCCTGTGCAGAAGCCTCTTAGTTTTATATAGTCAAATAAACAATGCATGATAAATAAAACTGAGAATACCTAATTTATTTTTAATATAAGAAATATTTGTAATTGTTTTTCCATAATATGCATCTTTATAATTGATTCTTCAGATAACTCTGTAAACTAATTTTCTTTGTGAGAACTGTAGTGACATGTATTGTGTCACATTTATTGATGCATTCCTTCAAACCTCCATGTTGCTCTAATCTGATATGCATATTTTTAGCCAAGAAAATTCCAAATTGGAGAAGACTGTGATTTGGTTAATATATCTTGAAATTCATTTTATTCTAAAACACTCTTACCATTAGTTTTTTAGTAGACAAGCTTTGTTGTTGGAGTTTTATTACTAAGACTATGATAATATGCATATTTAAAATATTTCTAGAAATTTTAGAAATGATTTTCCAGATATTTCACAGAAAATATAAGACTTATTTCTTGATAAGCTCTAGAATAAAGTCCAAGATTTTAAACATAAACTATTAACATTTCCATTATTGTCTCTGCCACATTCTCTAGTCACACCCACCTACCCTCAAATTTGACTGACAATATACACTCCTAATCCAACAAGACTAAACTGCATGCAGCTGAAACACACACACACACACACACACACAAACCACACATTGTGATTCTTCTCATCTCCATGCCTTTGCTCCTTCTTTCCTCTGACAACTTTCCTCTTGGTTTACTCTAGTCTGTTCATTGTCTTCTACTTTATGTATTATATCCTCCAGGATTGTTTATCTGACAGCCCTTTCCACCTCAAGGTAAGTATTGTAACATTCTTTTGTACTCCCTTCTATTCCCTCTTCATATTCATATAATAACAATATGACACAGGAAATAATTACCTTTTATGGCTCTTTCTAGGTCATAATACCCTTGAGGTTCCTAATTCGTTTTTGTATCTGAGTGCATCATTCTGTTACTGCTACATATGAGATATTCAATACATTGTGACTGAATAAATGGATGGATAGATAGGAAGAATTTTGTTCTTCAGTCACTCAGTCCTGTCTGACTGTGACCCCGTGGACTGCAGCACTCTAGGCTTCCTTGTCCTAAACTATCTACTGGAGTTTGCTCAAAACCATGTCCATTGTGCCGATGATGCCATCCAACCATCTCATCCTCTGACACGCCCCTTCTCTTCCTGCATTCAATCTTTCTCAGCATCAGGGTCTTTCCCAATGAATTGGTTCTTTGCATCAGGTGGCCAAAGTATTGGAGCTTCAGCTTCAGCATCAGTCCTTCCAGTGAATATTCAATGTTGGTTTCCTTTAGGATTGACTAGTTTGATCTCCTTGCTGTCCAAGGGACTCTCAAGAATCTTCTCCAGAACCACAATTTGAAAGCATCAATTATTCAGTTCTCAGCCTTCTTTATGGCCCAATTTTCACATCTGTACATATGTACAGATGGGTACATATGTACCCAATTTTCACATTTCTCACTACTGGAGAAACCATAGCTTTGACCATAGGGACCTTTGTTGGCAAAGTGATGTCTTTGCTTTTTAATATGCTGTCTAAGTTTGTCATAGCTTTTCTTCCAAGGAACAAGTGTCTTTTAATTTCATGGCTGCAGTCATCATCCACAATGATTTTGGAGCCCAAGAAAATAAAATGTGTCACTGTTTCCATTTTCCCCCCATCTATTTGCCATTAAGTGATGGGACCTGATACCACAATCTTAGTTTTTTTGAATGTTTAGTTTTAAACCAGTGTTTTCACTCTCCTCTTTCACCTTCATCAAGAGGATAGACAGATAGAATGCAGAATAAGCTCATTCAAGGGGGAAAAAAGAGAATTTATTAAGTTGATTGCTGAAGTAAAAACAAACAAACAAACAAACAAAAAACAGGAAGTGGAGGCACTGACTGCAAATATCCAGAATCTTAAGCAAGAATATGCTAGGGAGAAGAAAACTATTTCCCCTATTAACAAGTGAAGAGAGGTTAAAAGGTTACAGAAATCTGCAGATTTGTATAAAGATCAACTTGGACTAGAAATTCAAAAAACTTACGGTGATAAATTGCAGTTTATATTCATGAATATTGACCCTAAGCATCCTGATAGCCCATTTGTGTTTTCCCTGTGCCTAAATGAAGCAAGAGACTATGAAGTGTCAGATAGTGCTCCTCATCTTGAGTGCCTAGCAGAATTTCAAGAAAAGATAAGGAAGACTAACAATTTTTTGGCTTTTCTTGCCAAAGTTCAGAAAGCTTTTGCTGCTATGGTTTATAATTAATATATAAACAGTATGTAAAAACCATAAAAAAGGAGGATAGGCAGATAGATAGATTAATGTATGACAGTTGCTTAAATTGTGGCCCTAGACAAGTAAGTCATTAATCGAATATCTCTGGGCAAGGTTACTGTAACTTATAAAATGGGGAAGACGAAATGCTTTTTTCCAAGTCAAACTTTTCCATTTTCCTACTATCATATTGCATCTTTATTGTGTCATTTCTTAGAATTCCTAGTTACTCATTGCGTGTGTGCTAAGTCCCTTCAGTTGTGTCTTACTCTTTGCAATCCTATTGACTGTAGCCCGCCAGGCCTGTCTTGTCTTTGTGATTCTCCAGGCAAGAAAACTGGAGTGGGTTGCCATGCCCTCTTCCATGGGGATCTTCCCCACCCAGGGATGGAAACTGCATCTCCTGCAGCTTCTGCATTGTAGGTGAATTATTTACTGCTAAGCTACTGGGGAAGCCAATTATTCATTAGTTCAGTTCAGTCGCTCAGTTGTGTCCGACTCTTTGAGACCCCATGAATCTCAGCATGTCAGGCCTCCCTGTCCATCACCAACTCCCGGGGTTTACTCAAACTCATGTCCATCCAGTCAGTGATGCCATCCAGCCATCTCATCCTCTGTCGTCCCCTTATCCTCTTGCCCCCAATCCCTCCAAACATCAGGGTCTTTCCCAAAGAGTCAACTCTTCACATGAGGTGGCCAAAGCACTGGAGTTTCAGCTTCAGCATTAGGTTTATCTAAAAAGTAGAAAATATTTGAACAATAGGCAAAAGTGGTGTTTCATTATTAAAACTGATGGTATGCTATGCAAAGAAATGTTAAGGGCCTGAAAGCTGTTTCATACTGATTTTTGCTTATATACCATGAGCACTTTATAAATAATCAAACAGATATCCATTGATTTGGCCCCTGTATCCACTGAGACAAACTTCCTTGTAAAATCGAGCATGGCATGATTTGGGGAACATTAAAATACCCATTCAGACCAAAAATATTCTGAACTTGCATTGTCTTTTCTTTTTGTTTTTAACTTATACCAATTCCACTGCACATGGATAGAGATAGCGAGAGAGAAAAAAAACAGTATAAGTTATACTGGTAATTTGCTTGCCAATGCATTCATTGAGAATTAGACTAAGAGTGGGCTGTTTTCATCCTTTAGTCAGTGGCCTTACACACCATATAAGATGTAAATTTTCTGACATCCTATATGCAAATCTAAGTGTCCAGAAGTATATTATTTTGTAGCCATGATCTTTTACAACAAGTCAATGAATTCTTCTACACACAAGCAAGGAAAATAGTGATATATTCCATATACTAGCAGATAAAATAATCATATAGATCTAATTATGGTTTTATTTATTATTTGTAAACATATGTCTTCCTATGGTATTTTGAGAGTAGTTTTGAACATATACCCCTTTCACTTTATAGGCTGAATTTGTAATCTATTATAAAGTTATTTTTCCTTAGGAAACTTTACTTCCACCCTTCAAAAAGATTTCATATTATATTTGTTTGTTTAGATGAAGACACTTTAGTGCTATATTTCAGAAATTTGTAGAAAATATACAAATCCATGATACATACAATGTAACTGGTAACCCCTTTATGTGCAGTGCCCTTGTGAAGTACATAATCTAAACTATACACAGCAGCCTTGATCTCAGGACTTAGGGAAGAAACATCAAAAGGATAAGACAAGAAGAGTAGAAGTAGGGGAGGAACAAAAAATAAAAAGAAAAGAAAAAATAAAAAAGCATGGAAGAGCAACAAACACAAATTTGTCAACCTTATCAATTTGTCCAAAACCTTCTGCTGGCTCCTGACACAGAATCATGCATCCTGCCCTCCAAGAGATCATCTTCCAGCACAAGATTCTTAATTTTCAGTTTTGTTATGCCCACTGATAAGAAATATCAAGAATAATTAAAACAACTAATCAAAGATTAAGAAAAATTCAGAATGTTGCTTCTAACTTCAATACTGTGCATATCTAATAAAGTATTTGGTGTATCTCATTAAATCCATTTGGTATAACAGAAATACAGCTGAATTGGCTTTCCAGAAAGATATTAAGTGCCTCATACAAATTAAATTTGTCTTGGACATTTGTAACTTAAACTAGCATATTTCAAACGTATATTTTTCTAGCTACCAGAATTTATAATCTCACTTATCATTTCTTAATCAAAGGACAAAACCAGAAAGTGACAGATAATTAGAGATAATGCTAACACTCATATACCACAAACACAGACATACATACACATAACTACTGGCCTATAGCAATTTTTTTCCAGTTCCTTTAAAACTTGCAGAATTTCATATTAGAGCTAATCAATGAATAAAGTCACAGGATATAAAAGTAATACACAGAAATCCCCTGCATTCCTATATGCTGATGATGAAAAATCAGAAAGAGAAATTAAGGAAACAATACCATTCACCATCACAATTAAAAGAATAAAATACTTGGAATAAATTTACCTAAAGAAACAAAAAACCTGCATTCAGAAAACTATAGAACACGGATGAAAGAAATCAAAGATGACACAAATAAATGGAGAAATATACCATGTTCATGGATTGGAAGAACCAATAAAGTGAAAAGGAATATACTACTCAAAGCAATCTATATACTCCATGCAAACCCTATCAAACTACCAATGGTATTTTTCACAGAACTAGAACAACAATTTCACAGTTTGTATGGAAACACAAAAGATCCCAAATAGCCAAAGCAATCTTAAGAAAGAAGAATGGAACTGGAGGAATCAACTTTCCTGACATCAGACTATACTACAAAGCTACAGTTATCAAGACAGAATGGTAGTGGCAAAAAGACAGAAATATAGATCAAAAGAACAAAATAGAAAGTCCACAGATAAATCCATACAACTATGGACACCTTATCTTTGACAAAGAGGGAAAAATATAAAATGGAGAAAACATAGTCTCTTCAACAAGTAGTGCTGGGAAAACTGGTCAACTATGTGTAAAAGAACGAAGCCAGAACACTTTCTAAACCCATACACAAAAATAAACTCAAAATGGATTAAAGACGTAAATGTAAGACCAGAAACTATAAAATTATTAGAGTAAAACAGAGGCAGAACACTCTCCAACATAAATCATAGCAGGATCGTCTATCACCCACTTCCCAGAGTAATGTAACTAAAAGCAAAAATAAATAAATGGGACCTAATTAAACTTAAACAGCTTTGCAAAATGAAGGAAAATATAAGCAAGGTGAAAATACAGCCCTAAGAATGGGAGAAAATAATAGCAAACAAAACAACTGACAAAGAATTAATCTCGACAATATACAAGCAGCTCATGTGGCTCAATCCTAGAAAAATGAACAACCCAATCAAAAAGTAGGCAAAAGGCCTAAACAGACATTTCTTCAAAGAAGACACACGTATATATGCAGAGTACATCATGAGAAGCACTGGGCTGGAGGAAACACAAGCTGGAATCAAGATTGCTAGGAGAAATATCAATAATCTCAGATATGCAGATGACCACACCCTTATGGCAGAAAGTGAAGAGGAACTAAAAAGCCTCTTGATGAAAGTGAAGGAAGAGAGTGAAAAAGTTGACTTAAGGCTCAACATTCAGAAAACTAATATCATGGCATCTGGTCCCATCACTTCATGAGAAATAGATGGGAAAACAGTGGAAACAGTGTCAGACTTTATTTTTGGGGGCTCCAAAATCACTGCAGATGGTGATTGCAGCCATGAAATTAAAAGACACTTACTCCTTGGAAGGAAAGTTATGACCAACCTAGATAGCATATTAAAAAGCAGAGACAATACATTGCCTACAAAGGTCCATCTAGTCAAGGATATGGTTTTTCCAGTGGTCATGTATGGATGTGAGAGTTGGACTGTGAAGAAAGCTGAGTACTGAAAAATTGATGCTTTTGAACTGGTGTTCAAAATGGTGTTGGAGAAGACTCTTGAGAATCCCTTGGATTGCAAGGAGATCCACCCATTCCATCCTGAAGGAGATCAGTCCTCGGTGTTCATTGGAAGGACTGATGCTGAAGCTGAAACTCCAATAGTTTGGCCACCTCATGTGAAGAGTTGACTCCCTGGAAAAGTCCCTAATGCTGGGAGGGATTTGGGGCAGGAGGAGAAGGTGATGACAGAGGATGAGATGGCTGGATGGCATCACCGACTCGATGGACATGATTTTGAGTGAACTCTGGGAGTTGGTGATGGACAGGGAGGCCTGGTGTGCTGTGATTCACGGGGTCACAAAGACTCAGACACGACTGAGCAACTGAACTGAACTGAATAAACAGATGAAAATATGTTCAACATCACTCATTATTAGAGAAATACAAATCAAAACCAAAATGAGGTGTTATCGCACACTGGTCAGGATGACCATCATCAAAAATTGTACAAAAAATAAATACTGGAGAGGATGTGAAGAAAAGGGAACCTTCTTACACTTTTGGTGGGAATGCAAACTGGCACAGCCACTATGGAGAAGAGTATGGGGATTCCTTCAAAAACTTGGAATAGAACTGCCATATGGTCCAGCAATCCCACTGCTGGCCATATACCCTGGGGAAACCAGAACTGAAAGAGACACAAGTACTCCAGTGTTCACTGAAGCACTATTTACAATAGCTAGGACATGGAAACAACCTAGATGTCCATCAGCAGTTGAATGGATAATGAAGTTGTTGTACTTATACACAATGGAATATTACTCAGCTATAAAAAGGAATGCATTTGAGTCAGTTCTAAGGAGGTGGATGAACCTGGAGCCTGTTATACAGAGTGAAGTAAGTCAGAAAGAGAAAGATAAATACTGAATATTAACCCATATACATGAAATTTATAATTTATGAAATATATGATCCTACATGCAGGGCAGCAAAGGAGATATAGGTAAATAACAGACTTTTGGACTCAGTGGGAGAAGGCGAGGGTGGGATGATTTGAGAGAATAGCATTGAAACATGTACATTACCATATGTAAAATAGATGACCAGTGCATGTTGGATGATGAAGTATGGCACCCAAGCCTGTGCTCTGGGACAACCCAGAGGGATGGGGTAGGGTGGGAGGTGGGAAGGGGGGTTCAGTATGGGAGAGATGCATGTACACTTGTGGCCAATTCATGGTGATGTATGGCAAAAACATAATACCTTCCAATTAAAATTAATTTTAAAAATAGACATTAATAAAAATGCTACAATGTGAAAAAAAATAAAACTTGCAGAATATCAGAAGTGATGCATTGACTGGAATTGAGCTATAGTCACAAGAGAAAATCCAGCAACTGTGTTACAGTGGTATCTTTCTTTTCCATGAAATTCTTCCTGGTTCCCAGATAAATACATTTGTAGTCTAGCCACAGGATTTTCAGGTCTTATGATATTTAATTTGGCTATTTTAATAATCCAAATCATTATGCCTTAATGGGATGAAGGTTAAAAAAAAAAAAGTTGCTATTTGTCCCTTGATGAGGCTGAAACCATATCCAAAATCACTTAAAATTATCTTTCCAGAAGTGGTAATGGTATATGCTGTTATGACTACATTGCTCTTGTTCAAGGCGCATTCCCATAAGACATCAGCCTTACATGATGGGGTGCTTTTCTGGTGTTAATGTTCTACATGCAGTAGGATAATGTGATTAAGAGGATAGGTTTGTAATAATACTTCACAACATTACCAAGATGATTAAATGAGATAATTCACATTAAATGCTTGGCACACAATAAGCACTCAATAAATAAGAGCGATTACTACTGCTGCTGTTTTAGGAGGATCTGGTCTGTGATAGTGGCCTAATTAGCACTATAATATATAGCATTATAATAATTATATTAGCATAGATATATCACTGATTGGAAATGTGGACACAAGTGAACCTTTTGAATGTAGTACTGCCTAGTTATCTTGAAGTCAACCTTAGAAGGACTCTAATAGACCTCCCTCCAAAGAACATGGCACAATAAAATAATTAGTGACATTAACAGAAATTACTCGACTAGAGGCAACATTCTACTTGCCATAGTACTTTATCCCCTGGAATTAACTCTCTTTCTCACTGTTATCTCCACTCACTGAATTTCATTATCTATTTTTTATAGGATAATTATAGGTGAGACTGAATACATAAAAAGAGGAGTTTTGAATCATGTTGATCATATTGATAGGGAGAAGCCTGAGGTCATTCCTCAAAGACATAAAAGAGGAGATGATACATTAGGCAATCCAACATAATGACAAGTAAAATTACACCCCCTTTCCAAGACAGAGATTTTCTTATTAGAGGCTTTGGCACCTTGCATAGATCAGATTGATAAGTTTGAAGGGGGACAAATTCAACTTTCAGGCGCCCAACTCACTGGCTCCTACATTGACTTAAAAGCTATCATTTCTCTAGTGGGGGGAAGTAAGAGATGCAAAAATTCATGGATGAATGCAAGTCTCCCTGAATTTATCTGTCTCTGATTAGATACTTCTCTTTTCTTTCCATAAGGGTTTGGATCATTTTAGCAATGATCTTATAGAGTAACCAAGAAGTGGAGAAGATCAGCCTACTTGTTAGAGTTAAGCCTCAATAGATGACCAAAATGATCTATTTCCAATAAGAGAATCTGTGTCTGGTAGCCCAGGTTGAGGGGAAAGGTAAATGTCCTATTTGAACCAGGCCACTTTCCTAATACTAAATGATAAGTCCGTTTCAATAAGTCTTGTGTTGTTACTTTATAGAAAATAAAATCTTAAACTAAATTTAATTTCTATCCGTTCAATAAACACCAAATAAGCACTGACTAGAGCCTAAACTTAAGGTAGAGGGTAACATGTACAGTTATTGGAACAAAAGGCAATGGGTGAAAAAGATAGACAGACTTGAGAGTGATTCCAAATGAAGGATAAATAGGAAGGCCTTTTACAGTAGGTGGACTTGAGCAGTGTCTTTCCATCTTACCTTTTTAAAAAAAGTTACCTTTTAACAAAAGTTAAAAGTTGTCTTTTAACAAAAAGACATTGTTCCAGTTGCTCCCAAATGCATTGTCCAGAGCTACCTCTAACCAATTAACAATACTGAACTTAGTCTCATGCAACATCTGACATTTCAACTATCCTAAACACTAATATTGAGGGAAAGGTTTATTTAAAGGTAGAAAAAGCACTTGACTTTGGAGCACATACTTCCTTCCTTTAAAACATATAAACAACACCAGAGTGTCCAAAATTGTCAACTCACTCAGAGTTGACTTAGAGTGCTTCCAAATGGAGCACGTGCCTAAATTTGAAAAATGAAATGTTGTTTGTTGCTGTTCAGTTGTTAACTTGTGTCTGACTCCTTGTGACCCTATGGACTGCAGCACGCCAGGCTCCTCTTTCCTCCATTGTCTCCTGGAGTTTGCTCAAATTCATGTTTATTGAGTCAGTGATGCCATCCAACCATCTCATTCTCTGTCGTCCCCTTTTCCTGCCCTCAGTCTTTCCCAGCATCAGAGTCTTTTCCTTTTCGTATCAGGTAGCCAAAGTATTGGAGTTTCAGCTTCAGTATCAGTCCTTCCAGTGAATTGTCAGGGTTGATTTCCTTTAGGACTGACTGGCTTGATCTCTTTGCAATCCAAGGGATTCTCAAGAGTCTTCTCCAGCACCACAATTTGAAAGCATCAATTCTTCAGTGTTCACTTTCCTTTATTGTCCAGCTCTCACATCCATACATGACTACTGGAAAAACCATAGCTTGGACTATACAGACCTTTGTTGCCAAAGTGATGTCTCTGCTTTTTAATATTGTCTGCTGTCCAGGTTTATCATAGCTTTCCTTCCATGGAGCATGAGTCTTTTAATTTTATGGCTGCAGTCACTATCCACAGTGATTTTGGAGCCCAAGAAAATAAAATCTGTCACTGCTTGCATTTTTTTCCTTCTATTTGCCATGAAGTGATGGGACCGAATGCCATGATCTTAGATTTTGTTAATGCTGAGTTTCAAATCAGCTTGCACACTCTCCTTTTTCACCCTCATCAAGAGACTGTTTAGTTCCTCTGCATTTTCCTGCCCTTAGAGTGGTATCATCTGCATATCTGAGGTTGTTGATATTTCTCCCAGCAATCTTGATTTCAGCTAGTGCTTCATCCAGCCTGGTATTTTGTGCGACATACTCTGCATATAAGTTAAATAAGCAGGGTGACAATATACAGCTTAGTCGTAGTCCTTTATTCTGCCCATCCTTGCCTGAAGCATTTCCTTGATATTTCCAATTTTCTTGAAGAAATCTTTAGTCTTTAGTCTTTCCCATTCTATTGTTTTCCTCTGTTTTTTTTTTTTTTTTTTTTTTTTTTGTATTGTTCATTTAAGAAGACCTTCTTATCTATCCTTGCTATTCTCTGGAACTCTGCATTCAGATGGGTATATCTTTCTCTTTCTCCCTTCTCTTTCCCTTCTCTTCTCCCCCTAGCTATTTGTAAAGCCTCCTCAGACAACCACTTTGCCTTCTTGTCTTTCTTTTTCTTTGGTTTTGGTCACTACCTCCTATACAATGTTATGAACCTCCATCCATAGTTCTTCAGGCCCTCTGTCTATCTGATCTAATCCCCTGAATCTATTGGTCACTTCCAGTGTATAATCAATCATAAGGGATTTGATTTAAGTCATACCTGAATGGACTAGTGGTTTTCCCTATTTTCTTCAATTTAAGTCTGAATTTTGCAATAAGGAGTTCATGATCTCAGCCATAGTCAGCTCCTGGTCTTGTTTTTGCTGACTGTGTAGAACTTCTTCATCTTTGGCTGAAAAGTATATAATCAATCTGATTTCAGTATTGACCATCTGGTGATAGTCATATGTAGAGTCACCACCACCCCCCCGTACAATGTCATGAACCTCTGTCCATAGTTCTTTAGTCACTCTGTCTATCAGATCCAATCCCTTGAATCAGGGCCATTAGAGATGGCCCAGCTCTAACTTACATTTGCAGTATTATTGCAATGTATACGTATATTGCTAGCTATATATATTGCTTACATAATTTATATCCAAATCATATTAGACTGCTTGTTAAAGTTAACTTACACTCCGCCTCCATTACTTTGCTTAAGTTAATCTTTTTGCTTGGTATGTAATACTATTCATATCCCCCTACTGAAGTTTTATGAACCCTCAAAAAGGGAAAGTTCAAAGGCAATTTCTTCTATAAAGTTCTCCTTGATCTCCCCACAAGGAATTAATCCCTTCCCTATAGATCTGAGCCACTTGTCTTTGTTTCCATTATGATGTTTATCAAGCTTAATTTACGTTGAAATGGCATGTAATTAGTGATCACTCTCTTACAAGATTTTAAGCACTTTGAGAGAAGGCATTTCTATTTTACTTATTTTGATGAGTTGATATACTAGCTTAACATTGTGACTTAGTCATAGATGCCCAATAAATGAAATGAATTTTAACATAAAAAGATAGAAGGCAAAGAGATTTTAGTTAAATATGAAAATGAGTCTGTGCAGTTCAATTTCAAACCTCAATAACCATACGCACAAACACACAGGGACACAGAAACACACACAATAATAATGGAAGTGTATCGATTTTAGTTGCACCTTAAGGTTAGTTTTGTTGAGAACATATTTCATCATTTCTTTTATATGAATTAATTTATGATACAATTTGTATATGTTTATGATGGTATATGAATATTACATAATACTGATGAGAATAGCAATATAGCTAATAATTACACAATATTTTTATTGTCAATCACTATTTGATTTTACTACACTTCATCCCATTCCTCCTAGGTATAGGAGCCCTCTTTTACTTTCATAACTATTTTCCCACTTCCAATACATGGAGGCTATACTCTTAGGTTTAACTCCGGTATTAGAGTTCTCCAAAGAAACAAAACCAACAGAGAGCGAGAGGTTTGTTTTAAATAAATGACTCAAGTGATTATGTAGGCTGGCAACTCCAAAATCTGAAGGATAAGCTATCAGTCTGGAGGCCCAGTGAAGAGTTAAGGTTGCAGCTTAAATCCAAAAATAGTATGGAAGCCAAATTTCTCCTTTCTGAGAGATTTGCAGTCTAATTTCTCTTAAGGCCTTCAACTGATTGCAAGAGATACACTCACATTATGGATATTAATCTGCTTTCCTCAAAGTCTACTGATTTAAATATTAATCTCATCTAAAAAAATACCTTATGAGTAATATCAATTGGTGTTTGACCAAACACATGGGTAGCATGGTTTAGCCAGGTTACACATAAAATGAAACAATATACCTCCCTAAGATATTATTTGGCCAAATAAAATGCATTTAGTCTTTTAATCTTTTACGTGTGTCAACCCTATTAGCTTTTAATCATTTGTGTTGCTCTTCTCTGAATTATTCTAATACGTCAATGATTGATGCCAATTCATAAAATACCAATTAGCCCTGAATAATGTCTCAGCTATAAATATAAGGCTAAGTGCACAAACCACTGTTCTATTACCAAGAAGTAAGAAAGCTGCAATCTCTGCTCTGTACATTACTTTAGATCTATAACTTTTAAATGAGTTCCTACATTTTCTATGCTTCTCCCATAGCAAAGAATAACCAGCATCTCAGCATAATTCTAGAAGTGACCCATGATGTACTTTGATGAATTGCATCCTGTGTGCAAAATCTTGGACTAGAGCCACGAGCTATAGAATAGTATATTGGCATAAATCTATGTTCATTTATGCCAATTAATTTATCATTTTGAATTTGCTTAATATACCCTAGGGTCTAGTGTTGAAAAGGCATGTTTAAAATGAAGAATAAATGACTATTTACAGTTTAAAAATTTCTCAGCTATGTAACAAAAAGTGAATACATCTGCGTATTTTGAGGAAACAAAGAGAAATTACATGCAAGTTTCTAGGTGTTAAAATTGGTCATATTCAAGTTTGCCATACATAGCTATTCTCCAAGTGTATAATTCAGGGAAAGATATTGGATATTTAAAGAAAAAAATCAAGGCTCAAAAGTATTTGTTTCAATTTTTAAGTGGATTTACTCATTCCAGAGCAATTAACAAGTGCTGAAATGATCTTAGCTCAGTGTATTAGCTCAAATTGGAAATACTTCCTCTAGGTAAAAGCACAGTTCACAGATCCACCCAAATAAATAAATGTTAACTGATATCAAATAGATAAGACTGAAGACTTAAGCATTTAAAATTTTTAAAAACTGCTATGTTTCATTCTTTGTTATTTAATATTATCAATTAGTTTTGTACAGTATTATTTTATTGGAGTTAAATGGTTCATTTCAACTGTCCTTCCTGTATCATCTCTTCTGGGTCCCTACTGCTATTCAAGTAAGTACAACTTTACTTGCCACTAATGTTATAAGAGCTCAATTATCTTTTCAGCCTAGCCTGTCTGATTACATCAGTTGTTTTGACCTAGCTCTTTCTTTTTGAAATTTATTCTTGTTTACAGGCATTCTGTTGCTCAGAAGTCAGAATCTGTTGCTCACTTAACTTTATCAAATGTAAAGCAAAGCAGAAAATTAAAACAAAAAAAACAAAAACCAAGACCTCACTAAGCAGAACCCAATGGACTAATCGATTAATCCGATGCCTTGTAGGAAAACTCAAATCATAAGCAAACAGGGCAATAATACGGACTTTTTTAAAGCAACTATGTACTCAAGTCATGGCATATATGCAAAATAGAAAAAGAGACACAGAAATACAGAACAGACTTTTGAACTTTGTGGGAGAATGTGAGGGTGGGATATTTCAAAAGAACAGCATGTATACTATCTATGGTGAAACAGATCACCAGCCCAGGTGGGATGCATGAGACAAATGCTCCGGCCTGGTGCACTGGGAAGACCCAGAGGAATCGGGTGGAGAGGGAGGTGGGAGGGGGGATCGGGATTGGGAATACATGTAAATCCATGGCTGATTCATATCAATGTATGACAAAAACCACTGGAAAAAAAAAATAATAATAATAATAAAAAAAAATAAAAATAAAAATAAAATTCATGTAGGATCTGCTTGAGCATTTGTAGATATTAAATTTTAAAAAGTATTTATTTTAAAGTAATATTTCTATTTTACTGATTTTTAAAACTAACCTGTTGAATGAGAAATCTGAGACAAAAAAGGAGATATCTATGAAGAAAAATAAAATAAACCTTAATACAGAGATAATTAGCAGATTTTTAAACTTCAGTATTATCACACTCATTATGCTTTATCTGAGAGAATCTTTATCATTTGATAATATGTTATCATTGTATATGATGTTATCATTGTATATGTCATTGTATATGACACTTTGGAAAGTGTTTCATGTTCTTAAAATATTTCAATAAATAAATTTAATCATTTAAAAAAAAAAAAAAGAGGACTCTGAACATTCAGTTAATTGCTTCTTTCTTTCTGTTCCCATAACTTTTTTCACATGCAAATATGTAATGATATTCTGCCCTGAAGACAACCCAAATTTGTCAATACTCAACTCAAAAAGAAGCTCAGGAGCAAGCAGAGTACTAAAGTCTAAACATGAAACAGATGGCAATTAAAAGTAAGAAGGAGACAGGATCAGATATTAGAAATGCAAATGAGAAAACTTATGTCTACTTAATCAAGGGTCTGAAGCTAGAATTGAAATGGAAGAAACTTTGTGAAAGTCACGAATATATTCTGTGTCTGTAGGTATTTCCTGCCTGGGTTCCTGAAACCTTCAGAGTGAAACACTGTCTCTAATATCTGATAATAATATTAAAAAATAAGGCATTGTTAATTAGGTTCTCCCACTAATTTATGAGTTCTAAGAGCCAAAATCATGACATATTTGGCACATAGAAGATAATATATGTTTGTGAATGACTCAATCACATTTAATCTAGTTTATTTCATTTGTTTTCCACATGTTTACTCTGTGAAACATTTAAAAGAGAAAGTGATATTCTACAAAATATGCATTTATGCTTATTTTAGTGTAAGCACAAATACACCAGAAAACTTTTAAACAGTAAATATTAAAGCAAAAGTATTTTTACATAGGCCTGGGTTAATTGAAAATTATATATATATATATATATATATATATATATATATATATATATATCAGACCACCACACTCGCAAACCTAGTCTTTAATCTTTCTATAGAGAGTTGGGGGACTGTAGGAAACAGAGACTCTGCTATTAAAGAACATGCATGAAATCTCACATGTTTCTTTCAATTCCCAGTGCAGAGTTTGAAAGGAACCTGGTCAGAGTCACTTGATGATCTTGGAGAGTCTCCCAGAGAGACAGGAGGGAACTAGGATTTCCCTTGGGTCATAAACACTGGTGGAAACCATGTTGGGAGGTTATTATACCATGAAGACACTACTACTGGAAGCAAAAGTTTGGATCCCTCTTTCTAGCCTATTAGTCCCAGGGGTTTACCCACCCAACAATAAGCCAGCACCAGTCCCTGGCATCCCCAGGCCCACAACCAGATGCCCAAGGACCTGGACATGCCCACCAGTGGGCAAGCACCAGCTCTGGGAACTACTAGGACATGTAGACAGCCACGCCAGGACCCACAAGGGCCAGGATCAACCCCAGGAAATGCACACTGTGTAGCCAGTAATGTTGGGTCTTGGCCCTACTCACCAGCAGGTTGTAGAAATATACTGTGGTAGTGAATTTGAAGATTCAATATTGTTAACCTGTCAATTCTTTCCAAAATTATAACTTATATTATTGCACTTCTAATCAATGTCTCTGAAGGAAGATTTTGTGGAACTTGAAAAGCAGATTCTAAAAGCTATATAGAAATGAAATAGAACTATAATATAGAAAGGAAGTTTGAAAAAGGAGAGCAAAGATTTGAACTCAAACATTCTGATATCTGTATATATTATAAAAACTAATATAGTTCAGAAAAAATAATTAAAGGATAGGAATATGATGGATCAATGAGACAGAAAATAAAATCCAGAAATTTGATTTTAGTACAAGAGTGCAAGTGTTTTTCAATGCGGAAAGGATAATCTTTTCAACAGATATCCATATAACAATGAACTCTAATCTATCCTTCACATCCTATATAAAAATTGCTTAAAATGGATTATAGGCTTAGGTATAAAACTATAAAGCTTTGCAGTGAAAACAAAGAAAAAATTCTTTATACACTTTGGTTAAAAGTAAGTATATTAAGGACAACTCAATTTTTCCTGTAACAGAAATTTCCATTCTTTTTTTTTTTTTGGTTGTACCATAATTAAGAACTTACATTCTTTAAAAGACAATATTAAGAGAATTAAAAAGTCATAGTATGAGAAAATATTTCTATATCAAATATGTGATAAGGTAATCACATCCAGAATAATAAATAACTCTCAAAAGGCAATAATAAAAAATACCATCCCAAACAACTTGGGCAAAATATTTAAACAGACACTTAACTAAAAATTATAACAATGGAAAATAAGCACATAAAAAATTATTAACAATACTAGTTGATCAACATCATTATTATAAAATGTAAGTTAAAACACAGTAAATTATTATTGCAATATGTCAATATATGAATGCTTATTGTGCTTTTTTAAAGCTTATAATACCAAATACAGTCCAAGATTTGGAGTAACTGGCGCTGTCATACAATCACTTTGAGAAACCAATTGGCTAGTTTTTAAAGTGTTAAATACAGACCAGTAGTATCTCTCCTGGGCTTCCCTGGTGGCTCAGCTCGTAAAGAATTGGCCTGCAATGTGCAACACCTGGGTCTGATCCCTGGGTTGGGAAGATCCCCTGGAGAAGGGAAAGGCTACCCACTCCAGTATTCTGGCCTGGAGAATTCCATGGACTATATAGTCCATTGGGTCAAAAAGAGTCAGACACGACTGTACAACTTTCACACAATATCTCTCCTAGGTATGTACCCATGTGAATTTAAAGCAGACTCCACACATGCTCCTATAATTAAAAGGGAATGTACCCACAAAAACATATGCGTAAATGTTCATAATAGCTACATTCACAATCATCCAAAACTGAAACAACCTAAATGCAAAAAGGAATAAATTATTGGCATACACAATGCAGAAAAACCTCAAATGCATTTATCTCAAAAGAAGGAAGACTCAAAAGGTTCTGTACTATTCTGTTTATGGCATTTTTGGAAAGTCCAAACTAAAAATAATTCAGTTAGGTAATAACATTGCTTTATATCTTGATTGGATAGGTGGTTACAGGAGAATATACACTTGCCAAAACTCACAGAATTATACATTTAAAATGATGAATTTTCTTATATGTAAATTATAACTTAAATAAATAAAAGGTAAATAATTGTTGAGTAAAACTGACTCCTGATTGAAATCAAATAATTGGTACTTTTGATATTGCAGAGGAGACTGTTAACTGAAATGTGGTAGTAGAGAAGTCTCTTAATTGATGATACTGCTCTGTCTTGATACATAGTATCAAGATTGAACAGTATACTTAAGATTGGGATGTTCACCATATATAAATTATACTTCATTTTAAAAAATTTAAATATTAAAAATATAAATATTTTGTCATGGCTTATTTGTTTTTAACTTTTCATTTTATATTGGAGTATAGCTGACTAACAATATTGTGTTAGTTTCAGGTGCACAGTAAAATGATTCAGTTATATTCAAATTTTCCCAGTTATGTTACATAATTTTGAGCAGAATTCCCTGTGCTATATAGTTGGTGCTTGTTGGTTATCCATTTTAAATATAGCAGTGTGTACATATCAATCCCAAACTCCCTAACTATTCCACCCCCCACTGCCCCACCCCACCTGTAAGGATAAGTTCTTACTCTTAAGTCTCTGAGCCTATCTCTGAATATAGACTTTACAAGAATTTGTAAATAAATTATTTTGTATCATTATTTTAGATTCTGGAAGCATTCTACATATGAATGATAGCATACCATATTTCTCTTTTTCTGTCTGACTTACTTCACTCAGTATGACAATCTCTAGGTTTATTTAATTAGATTAGAAAATAGACTTCTCACAATTAAATAGTTCTGTTATTATCCTGAACTGTCAAATATATTTTTAAATGAGGCGATGCAAGAAAAACTGGGTGTATCTAAGGGATATGGGATATGAAGTTTTAATTTTAACTTTCAACAACCCCTCTCTTCCAACCCCACCAGATTATGAAGAAAATAATGTAAATGCCAGAAACAAGTTTTTTTCTCATTCATAACAGATAAGAAGATTTTAAGTTAACAGCAAATGCTGATTCTTCTATATTCTTATTTTTCCTCAAAATGAAGTTTGTAGAATCATGCTCAAAAAAATCAAGTTTGGAAAATTTGGATGCTAGGTTGATATTGAGTTTCAAATATCCAGCATGTGTTCTGAAATTCAATGCATCATTTAAAATACCTGGAGTATTTCCACAAATTATTTCCAAAATAAAAATTAAAAACACATCCTTAGACAATGAACCAAACATCACTCAAACCATAATAACATATTTAACATAATAACATAATTACAAGAAATTTTGTGAGGTTATTAAAAACTTGAGATCCCTAGTGTTTTTGATGTTCTATGGAACTTTTTTTTTTCCATTTATTTTTATTAGCTGGAGGCTAATTACTTTAAAATATTGTAGCGGTTTTTGCCATACTTGACATGAATCAGCCATGGATTTACATGTGTTCCCCATCCCAATCCCCCCTCCCACCTCCCTCCTCACCCCATCCATCTAGGTCTTCCCAGTGCACCTGCCTCGAGCACTTGTCTCATGCATCTAACCTGGGCTGGTGATCTGTTTCACCCTAGGTAATATACATGTTATGATGCTGTTCTCTCAAAACATCCCACCCTCGCCTTCTCCCACAGAGTCCAAAAGTCTGTTCTGTACATCTGTGTCTCTTTTTCTGTTTTGCATATAGGGTTATCGTTACCATCTTTCTAAATTCCATATATATGTGTTAGTATACTGTATTGGTCTTTATCTTTCTGGCTTACTTCACTCTGTATAACGGGCTCCAGTTTCATCCATCTCATTAGAACTGATTCAAATGAATTCTTTTTAATGGCTGAGTAATATTCCATGGTGTATATGTACCACAGCTTCCTTATCCATTCATCTGCTGATGGGCATCTAGGTTGCTTCCATGTCCTGGCTATTATAAACAGTGCTGCAATGAACATTGGGGTACACGTGTCTCTTTCAGATCTGGTTTTCTCTGTGTGCATGCCCAGAAGTGGGATTGCTGAGTCATATGGCAGTTCTATTTCCAGTTTTTAAAGAAATCTCTACACTGTTCTCCATAGCGGCTGTACTAGTTTGCATTGCCACCAAGAGTGTAAAAGGGTTCCCTTTTCTCCACACCCTCTCCAGCATTTATTGCTTGTAGACTTTTGGGTAGCAGCCATCCTGACTGGCGTGTAATGGTACCTCATTGTGGTTTTGATTTGCATTTCTCTGATAATGAGTGATGTTGAGCATCTTTTCATGTGTTTGTTAGCCATCTGTATGTCTTCTTTGGAGAAACGTCTGTTTAGTTCTTTGGCCCACTTTTTGATTGGGTCATTTATTTTTCTGGAATTGAGCTGCAGGAGTTGCTTGTATATTTTTGAGATTAATCCTTTGTCTGTTTCTTCATTTGCTATTATTTTCTCCCAATCTGAAGGCTGTCTTTTCACCTTGCTTATAGTTTCCTTTGTTGTGCAAAAGCTTTTAAGTTTCATTAGGTCCCATTTGTTTAGTTTTGCTTTTATTTCCAGTATTCTAGGAGGTGGGTCATAGAGGATCCTGCTATGATTTATGTTGGAGAGTGTTTTGCCTATGTTCTCCTCTAGGAGTTTTATAGTTTCTGGTCTTACATTTAGATCTTTAATCCATTTTGAGTTTATTTTTGTGTATGGTGTTAGAAAGTGTTCTAGTTTCATTCTTTTACAAGTGGTTGACCAGTTTTCCCAGCACCACTTGTTAAAGAGGTTGTCTTTTTTCCTTTGTATATTCTTGCCTCCTTTGTCAAAGATAAGGTGTCCACAGGTATGTGGATTTATCTCTGGGCTTTCTATTCTCTTCCATTGATCTATATTTCTGTCTTTGTGCCAATACCATACTGTCTTGATGACTGTGGCTTTGTAGTATGCTCTGAAGTCAGGCAGGTTGATTCCTCCAGTTTATGGAACTTTTAAATTGCACACACAACAGAAAACCTGGTAACAAGATGCAAATAGAAAGCTAGGGCAAAACCATTCTGAAAACCATAAGGTGATGAGGGGCTAAGAAGGAAGGCCAATTAAATAAAATGTTGGTAGCCTCCAGCAAATTTCACACCAAGTTTTCCATCATTTATCCTTTAAAAACCTGTCTTCCAAAGTGCCACATAGATGACATCTCTTGAAGTTTGAGTCCTGTTTGGATCCTACATGAATATGCTATCTACTCTAGTGAAATCAAGGGGTTTGTTCATCAAAAATGGGAAAAATACTGCTTAACAATAAGTGTCTCATTATTTTCTACAACCTGATTTAGTTTTCACTGAAAATATAATGAATATATTCAAGCTCCAGGGGAAACCACAGCCAACCAAGCAAATGGTAGATCTGAGTCAGAATCAGAATTGCTTGTCTTTCCTCTCAGCATGGGATGAAAAGTTCAGAGCATTTTCATTTTACTCTTTAAAAACATCTTCTTGCAAATTAAAAACGAGAACTGATTTCACATTTCCCCTTTTGTTTTTCCATTTGTTCTTTATTTTACATTTAAATTTGACATTTACTAGACAAAATTGTGCTTTTTACGTAACTATTTGAATGCATTGTATAAGACAGACTTGGCTAAGGAATTTTATTGTTTCAACTATGCTTTTCTTATGGAAGTAATATTCTTATTGCTTACTTGTTTTAAAGTTAATCCTATAGTGGTTTATATTGAATATCAGAAGATTCATAGTACCCTGTAGTAGTTCAATTTAACTGATGTCATGACTCTGCTGTGTAGAACTGTGCCAAAATAATCAGGACCTAGAAATTTATGTCCAGAAATTCCAAAAATAAAGCCTTGAAATTTAGACTTTAGGATCATCTGCATAGAGTGTCAGACATCCAGATAAAAATGGAAAATTGGGTCACCAAAATGACAATGTAGGAAACCCCAGACTCTGTCATCCCATAACAATCAACAATTAGACAGCCTTCTGTGAAAGAAAACAGCTCTAAGTTAGCTCTGGTCTTAAGAAATTTTACCAACAAAGTCTAACAAAAACCCTGAGGAAAAGTGCACAAGACGAGAAGGAAGACAGTTTAATTTTGCTTACAATACTCTCACTCCACAAGCTGTCATTGCTCAGCACCAAGAGAGAACTTCTGAGCTAAAATTACCTTCTCCATGAAAAGAAGGTTGGAGTAAGCAACCAGCTTCTTCAGCCTTTTGGGGAACTGCATAAAGGTCTTGCTCTAGTTTCAATCCACTCAGACCTGAAAAGCCAAGACACATAAAGATGGTTAGAAACAAGGAAGAAAAGCAGAGACTACCAAAAGCAGCCATGTGCCAGGATCAATCATGTTTCACCCAGACCGCCTTATAGACAAACACAGCAGATTTTGACTGAAGAAGTAACCAACAGCTAGCACAGCTGCCACAGATCACTGCAGATTTCACATGCTTTTGTATTAACTGACACTAGCAGCTGAGTCCCTCTCCACTCCTTCTTCATCCCTCCCTGCTGCCCCTATAAAGCCATAAGGGGATTTCTCAACAGAGACTTTTCAAGACAGAAGAAAATGGATATATTCAAAGTGCTGAAAGAAAGAATTACCAACCAAGAAAATTTCCCAGTAAAGTTGTCCTTTAGAAATAAAGGTGGAATAAAGACTTTCTGTAACAAACAAAAGCCAATAGAATTATCCTCATTAACTAACCTTAGAAGAAATGCAGAATGTAATTCTTCAAGCTGAAATAATAGGATGCTAATTAGTAATATTAGAACACATGAGAACATACAGCACACTAGTAAAGATAAGTATATATCAAATTCAAATTACTTTGATACTGGAATATGGTATCTCAGTCAGTAAAGAATCTGCCTGCAGTGCAGGAGACCTGGGTTCAATCCCTGGGTTGGGAAGATCCCCTGGAGAAGGAAATAGCAACCCACTCCAGTATCCTTCCCTGGAAAATCTTACGGACAGAGGAGCCTGCTGGACTGCAGTCCATGGAGTCGCAAAGAGTCGGGCACGACTGAGCGACTAACTAATTAGTAAAATTAGAACATATGAGAATATACAGCACACTAGTAAAGATAAGTATATGTCAAATTCAAATTACTTTGATACTGTAATATGGTGTATTTACTACTTAAGTAGGTAAGGTAATGACAAAAGTATTCAAAAATAGCTATGGCTACAATTTGCTAATGAATATAAATATGAAAAGATGTAAATGCTGATATCAAACACATAAAGGGGGAAGGAGTAAGAGGCAAATTTTGGTATGCAATCAAAGTCAAATTGTTTTTGGTTTGTTTTCAATTTTTATTAGAGAATAGCTGATTTACAATGTTGTATTAGATTCAGGTGTGTACAACAAAGTGACTCATACATATATATATATATATATTCACTCTTTTTTAGATTCTTTTTCATATAGGTCATTACAGAGTTTTGAGCAGAGTTCCCTATGCTATACAGTAGGTCTTTATTAGTTATCTATTTTATATGTAGTATATACTTATACTATGTATAAGTCAATCCCAATCTCCCAATATCCCCCATTTTTTCCTGGTAACCATAAGTTTGTTTTTCTACATCTATCACTCTATTTTTGTTCTACAGAAAAATTCATGTGTCCACCATTTTTAGATTCCACATATAAGCCATATATTTGTTTCTGACTTTCTTCAATCAGTATGACAATCTCTAGGTCCATCCATGTTGCTTCAAATGGCATTATTTCATTATTTTTATGACTGAGTAATATTTCTTTGTATATATGTACCACATCTTCTTTATCCATTTTTCTGTTGATGGGCACTTAGGTTGTTTCCATGTTTTTTATTGTAAAGAGTGCTTCAATGAACATTGGGATGCATGTATATGTTTGACTTATAATTTACTCTGGATATATGCCCAGAAGTGGAATTGCTAAATCATATGGTACTACTATGTTTAGTTTTATAAGGAACCTCTTATACTGCTCTCCATTGTGGCTATATCAGTTTACATTCCCACTAACAATGTAAGAGGGTTCCTCTTTCTCTACACCCTCTCCAACATTTATTATTTAAAGATTTTTTGATGATGGCCATTCTGACAAGTGTGAGGTGATAACTCATTGTAGTTTTGATTTGCATTTTTCTAATAATTAATGATATTGAGCATCTCTTCATGTGTTTGTTGGTTATCTGTATGTCTTCTTTGGAGAAAAGTCAAACTGTTACCATATTATATAGTAACATATGTGTGTTACTATATATATATGATGTTTTATCAAAAATAATATACAGAAGACAATTATGCTTCTATATTTAAAAATGAAAGATCTTGAAAAGAAATAAAACAATCCCATTCACAAATTCCATGGACAGAGGAGCCTGGCAGGCTACAGTCCATGGGGTTGCAAAGAGTTGGATGCAATTGGGCAACTGAGCATGATTCACAGCAATATCAGAAACAATAAATTTAACAAAGAAGATGCAAAATCTATACAGTGAAAAGTATACAGAGAAAAGAAATTGAAGAACACACAAACAAATGAAAATATATTGGAAGAATTAAAATGGCCATACTGAATCTACAGATTCAGTCCACTTTCTATCAAAATTCCAATGACATTTTTCATAGTCATAAGAAAAACAAGCCTAAAGTTTTTAAGGAACCAAACAAAACCCCAAATAGCAAAAGCATTCTGAAAAAGAAGAGCAAAACTGAAAGCATCACAGCTCTTGGTTTCAAACTATCATACAAAACTATAGTAATTAAAACAATATAGTGAGTGAAGTTGTTCAGTCATGTCTGACTTTTTGTGACCCCATGGACTGTAGCCTACCATAGTCCTCCGTCCATGGGATTTTCCAGACAAGAGTACTACAGTAGGTTGCCATTTCCTTCTCCAGAGGATCATCCCGACCCAGGGATTGAACCTGAGTCTCCCGTATGGTAGGTAGATGCTTTACCGTCCGAACCACCTGGTATAAAAGCAGAAACATAGACAAGTGAAACAGGATTGACAGCCCAGATATAAATCCTTGCATATACAGTCAATTATCATTCTACGAGGGAGACAAAAAGACTCAATAGGGCAAGGATAGTCTCTTCAATAAATGTTGGGAAAACTGAACAACTACAAGCAAAAGAATGAAATTGGACCCCTATATTATACCACTCATAACAATTAATTCAAAATGGATTAAACACTTAAGCACTGAATCTATAAAACTTCTGGAATAAAACATAAGGAAAATTTCCTTGGTATTGGTCCTTGTATGATTTTTTTTAGCTATAACACCAAGCACAAGCAACAAAGTTAAAAATCAACAGGTGGGACTACATCAAATGCAAAAGATGTGAAAATAACTTGAATATCCATTAATAGATGAATGGATAAAAATATTTGGTATATAAACACAATGAAGCATTATTCAACCATGAGAAATAAGGAAACCCTGCCATTTGTGATAATATGGGTAGATCTTGAAGTCGTTAAACAAAATAAATCATATACAGAAAGACAAATAGTGCATGATACATTTATATGTGTAATCCAAAAAATTTCAACTCAAAAAAAAAAAAAAATGGTGTTTAACAAAGGCTAGGGGGGATAGGAGAAATGGGGAGATGTTGGTCAAAAGGTACAAACTTTCTATTATAAGATTAATAAATTCTGGAAATCAAATGTACAGCATGGTAATTATAATTATACTGAATTATATACTTGGAAACTGCTATGAGAGTAGATCTTATATGTCGTTACCACACACACACACACAAAAAGACATGGTAATTACAGACTCTGATGGAGGTGTTAGCTAGTGCTATGGTAGTAATCATTTAGCAACATAATTGTATCAAATGAATACCCTATATATCTTAAAAATACACAATGTTTCATGTCAATTATACCTCAATGAAGCTGGAAAAACTAAATGAAAAAAAAAATAATGCAAGGAAAAAATGGAAAATTGCAGTCAACTATACATTTACTTGAAAATTCCTGGGCTTTAATTTGATATTTTGTACATTTGAGATGCCTAGCATTATGAAAACTGGTATGACATCTACATTGATTATTTTTGTTTAAAATCAGTAACAATTTCTTAAACTCAGACTTAATACTTCTTTTTCTAGAATTTTCTTAGAACGTTCTTCTTCACATCATGGGAAGTCAGTGGAAGAGGGATATTTTTAATGAGTTTCACCTTCCTCCATGCTCCTCAAAGGACATGAGTATGCCATCCATATAATTTTTACCCTAGCAGGATCTTTTTCTACTTTCTCTCCATTAATCCATATACATGACTTAATGTTTCTACTGCAGTCAGGAGAATATTTTGGATTGGGATAATAACAGAAAGAAGCACACTGTGCAGACCAGAAAAAGTGTGTATGTGTTGGAGAATGTGGAATGGGAAGAGTTGAGGGATGAATAATGCGGTGAGAATCCAATTTGACTAGAACAGTTTGACAGATTGTAAGCAACGTTGATCAGAATATTTCAGAAGAGAAATACAAACATATAGGGTATTTTTTTTTGTCTTTTATTTATTTTTTTTTTATTTATTTTTTTTTTAATTTTTTTTTATTATTATTATTATTTTTTTCCAGTGGGTTTTGTCATACATTGATATGAATCAACCATGGATTTACATGTATTCCCAATCCCGATCCCCCCTCCCACCTCCCTCTCCACCCGATTCCTCTGGGTCTTCCCAGTGCACCAGGCCAGAGCACTTGTCTCGTGCATCCCACCTGGGCTGGTGATCTGTTTCACCATAGATAGTATACATGCTGTTCTTTTGAAATATCCCACCCTCACATTCTCCCACAAAGTTCAAAAGTCTGTTCTGTATTTCTGTGTCTCTTTTTCTGTTCTGCATATAGGGTTATCGTTATCACCTTTCTAAATTCCATATACATGTGTCAGTATGCTGTAATGTTCTTTATCTTTCTGGCTTACTTCACTCTGTATAATGGGCTCCAGCTTCATCCATCTCATTAGGACTGGTTCAAATGAATTCTTTTTAATGGCTGAGTAATATTCCATGGTGTATATGTACCACAGCTTCCTTATCCATTCATCTGCTGATGGGCATCTAGGTTGCTTCCATGTCCTGGCTATTATAAACAGTGCTGCGATGAACATTGGGGTGCACGTGTCTCTTTCAGATCTGGTTTCCTCAGTGTGTATGCCCAGAAGTGGGATTGCTGGGTCATATGGCAGTTCTATGTCCAGTTTTTTAAGAAATCTCCACACTGTTTTCCATAGCGGCTGTACTAGTTTGCATTCCCACCAACAGTGTAAGGATGAAAGAAATCAAAGAGGACACAAACAGATGGAGAAACATACCGTGTTCATGGATTGGAAGAATTAATATTGTCAAAATGGCTATTCTACCCAAAGCAGTCTATAGATTCAATGCAATCCCTATCAAGCTACCAACGGTATTTTTCACAGAACTAGACCAAAGAATTTCACAATTTGTATGGAAATACAAAAAACCTCGAATAGCCAAAGTAATCTTGAGAAAGAAGAATGGAACTGGAGGAATCAACCTGCCTGACTTCAGACTCTACTACAAAGCCACAGTCATCAAGACAGTATGGTACTGGCACAAAGACAGAAATATAGATCAATGGAACAGAATAGAAAGCCCAGAGATAAATCCACGAACCTATGGACACCTTATCTTTGACAAAGGAGGCAAGGATATACAATGGAAAAAAGACAACCTCTTTAACAAGTGGTGCTGGGAAAACTGGTCAACCACTTGTAAAAGAATGAAACTAGAACACTGTCTAACACCATACACAAAAATAAACTCAAAATGGATTAAAGATCTAAATGTAAGACCAGAAACTATAAAACTCTTAGAGGAGAACATAGGCAAAACACTCTCCGACATAAATCAAAGCAAGATCCTCTATGACCCACCTCCCAGAATATTGGAAATAAAAGCAAAACTAAACAAATGGGACCTAATGAAACTTAAAAGCTTTTGCACTACAAAGGAAACTATAAGTAAGGTGAAAAGACAGCCCTCAGATTGGGAGAAAATAATAGCAAATGAAGAAACAGACAAAGGATTAATCTCAAAAATATACAAGCAACTCCTGCAGCTCAATTCCAGAAAAATAAATGACCCAATCAAAAAATGGGCCAAAGAACTAAACAGACATTTCTCCAAAGAAGACATACAGATGGCTAACAAACACATGAAAAGATGCTCAACATCACTCATTATTAGAGAAATGCAAATCAAAACCACAATGAGGTACCATTACACGCCAGCCAGGATGGCTGCTATCCAAAAGTCTACAAGCAATAAATGCTGGAGAGGGTGTGGAGAAAAGGGAACCCTCTTACACTGTTGGTGGGAATGCAAACTAGTTTTTTTGTCTTTTAAACTATATAAGATTAGCAAATGAAATAAAAGAGAAGTAATTTCTCATTATCTATAAACACTTCTCAGGGTAGAGAGTAAGAAAATGGATTTGGAAGATAAAGCACATTAAATTTATTTTGTATGGGGCAGTAATAGTTATTTTGTGAGGCAGACACTAAAGGAATATGTGAGGGCCTGACTTTTTTTCTGTCACTACTTTATAGTATTTATTCATGGAAATATTTCAAGCTCCCCTGTTGTGCTCAGTCTATAACAGATAGACTATCTCTGAATTCCATGTCCACTAGGAGAAGTAGCTTCACCTTCAAAGCCCAGGGTTGCAGTTTTGATCCTGAAGTCTGGCACAATGAAAGTATTTAAACCAAGGAGGGAGCCTTGCCCTGTGAAACTGAGAAAGAGGTCACCTCTCTGGTTTGCCTGCTTTCCCCTAGCTTGTGCTCTCTGGTCCTATGGTGGAGTGACAACCCTGCTGATCTCTGAATAACCTTCTGAGTTATTCTTCCTTTTCTTGAAGATTCACACATTTGCAGTTGGATAGATCGGTTTTCCCATCTTGTAGAATCTCGGAACTCTGACAGCCTTCCTTCATTTTTTCCTACCTCTTTCCCTTTTAGTGTTTCTGCTAGTATAATTCCATCTCTATTCTAGGCTTCTTCTGAGGGCTAATCAGTTGAATGAGTCACACCCATAATCTCCTTATTGAGTAATTATTTAGACATACCCTTGGTGTTCTCTCCAGAACATGCTCTCTCTTTTGCAAAATCTTCAATTTGTATAGGCTGATAATTTTCCAAATCTTCAGTTTCTAATTGATTGTTGCTTAACAATTTCCCCCTTACTTTATTTATTTTGTCTTACATTTAACTATAACCAGCAAGGAGAAACTAGCCCACAGCTTCAACACATTTTTTTTAGAAATCTTCATAGCTAAATATCCAAGTTTATCATCTATAATTCTTCTTTCCACAAATACTAGAGCACAATTAAACAAAGCTACTTGCCACTTTATAATAAGAATGACTTTCTCTCCAGTTTCCAAAAACACATCTCTTATTTCTATCTGAGATCTCAACAGAATGACTTTTAATGTCCATCTTTTTAACAACAATCTTCTTTCTAACATGTACCTCAAAACTCTTCCAGTGTCTATCTGTTAGCCAGTTCCAAAGCTCCTTCCACATTTTAGAAATCTGTTATATAAACACTCCACTTCTCAGTACGAAAAAGTCTGTATTAGCTGGGTTGCTCCAGAGAAAAACAGAATGTATGGGTGTGTGTGTATATTTATTTAAGCAACTGGCTTGAGGTACAAGTCCAAGTTCAATATCTACAGTGTAGGCCAGCAGGCTGGAGATTGAGGAAGACTTGCAGCCAAAGTTCAAAGGCAGTCTGCTAATAAAATTCCTTCTTGCTCAGGACCTTCTTTTAAGACTTTCAACTTATTTGATGAGAGCCACAATATTATGAAGGGACATCTACTTTACTCAAAGTTCACTGATTTAAATGCTAATTCTATCTAAAATATGCCTTCACAAAAGCATTCAGAATAATGTTTGACCAAATATGAGGGCATAGTGGCCCAGCCAACTTGACACAAAAATTAATTATCACAGCCTCCCAAAAAATTATGTATACCCTGAAATGGAAACCCACTCCGGTACCCTTGCCTGGAAAATCCCGTGAACGGAGGAGACTGGTAGGCTACAGACCATTACGCAAGAGTCGGACACGACTGAGTGACTTGACTTCACTCACCCTGACCCTCAGAATGTTATTTTACATGAAAGTGGGTCTTTTTAAATGTAATTAGTTAAAATGAGGCCATAATGGATTAGAGTGGACACTAAGCTTAATATGACCAGGGCCTTTATAACAAGAAGAGACATACTAGACACATAGTGAAAGTGGCTGTGTGAAAATGGAGGCAGAGATGGTAATGATGCAGCTACAAGCCAAGGAATGTCAATGCTTATAGGACATCACCAAAAACATAGGCAGAGATAATGAAGGATCCTTCCGTAGAACCTTCAGAGTGAGCATGGCCCTGCTGACTCATTGATTTCAGACTTCTAACCTTCAGAATTGTGGCATAGTAAATTTCTGTTATTTTTAGGGCACCAAGTTGAAACCCTGAGAAACTAATATACAAATTACCTTTTGTCTCTTCTTGGCATATTTTTCAGTTAGGGCAAATAATCTTTATTAGCTTCCTAAAATTCTTAGAAGTAAAATAATGCCAATTCTTGCCCCTTATTTACTGATCAGGAATCACATTCCTAGATAATAGGAACTTCTGGAGTTTTCAAAGTAAAAGAAGAGATAATAGATTACCCTATTATCAGAAGTTTGCAACAGATTAAAGCCCAGTAGTCATATTTCTCAGTTGCTACTTTTGGAGTTGATAAAGTCCCAGTGTAAACTTACATCTCTTCTCTCCAAGCTAAAAATGCAAGGTTTGTCTCCACTTAAGGAAATTTTAGGCATTTATCTTTTGCAAAAATCTCATTTGTTGGATTAGAAAAGGAATGGGACACCATTCTGAATGGTATGAATCAAGGGCAAAATGCAAAATGAAACTTTAACCTGAGGTATAGGCATGATGTCAAATTGTGTCAGGTACTTCTTAAACACTGGGGAAAAAAGAATCATATAAACTTTGTCTTTGGACTTCTGTGACTGTTGATATGTATCTGTGTGTGGGTGTTTGCAATGAAGATAATGATTAAAAGATGTATGATATCAGGGAAACTGTGAATGTTGACATGGATTATGAAGCAAACCAGCAAATTAAGATGAAAAATTGTAATTTGGCTTTATAAATGTGTTAATAATTATAGTCATTTACTTGAAGTGTCTACTATTGATGCCTAATTGCCATGCAGTTTGACAATAATTATGCATATTATTAAACATATGTTTTAACATTAAGTTTGTGGTACATTGTGTTTGGTTATGGCACTCAATTCCATACATGTAGACTCCAGCCTTCCTAGTTTACCTCTCTAGTTATCTATTCACAACTTAGGAAATAAGAGAGGGAACATCAGACAATATAAAGTATGGTTTTATGAACTTGACTAAGAATGACTGAGAAGGTCTGTAAAAAGCATATTTTCAGGTAGAAGAAGGCAGAGCTCTGCAGGTACCATTTCATCAGAGGCTAAGTGCTAGGCTTTGTAGGTACTCCTCAGAGTTCAGTTTGGTAAACTGACTCAGCAGAGCCAAGAATATCAACACTACAATGAAATAATGAAACATAAAGAAATATTTTAATTACTTGACTCTCTCTGCACTGTGCCTCCACCTCCACTCTACCACCACCATCTGCTATAAGGCTTATCCTATTAAAACTCAATAAATTCCTTCTAGGTTAATTCTAGGATTGACAAAGATTAACTGGATTGGCTAATTACTAAAAAAAATGTTGTCTCAAACAAATACTCAATACGTTTCAAGGAGAAATGAAACTGAAGGTCTAGCTAGTTCGTATTATTTTGTATCATTGATGACAAGTAATACACTGAGCTCTCTCGCGTGGCCTCATATGATAACCTTGAAAATCATCTACAATTACAATGAATTTCACCAGAGAAGTGACAACAACTTCCTGAACTGTCAGCTTCATATTGCTATTGCTCAGATAAATAATTCAAAGAGAAGTGAGCCTACACATTGATTCGAGGACAATCTTTTTACTCATAAACATGCACTCAGGTTCAGTTATGACAGATAAGCACTTGGCTGTTTTCCATTTGGAAGATTATAGCACCATCATATTTCACTTGATTAAATAGCCAAGCCTAGGCTCCCATTATACAGAATATCCTAGTTATGGTACCTCCCTGAAGCTGTATCCATTTTGAATTAGATTGAATTGAACAAGACTAATTTCAGACTTTTTTTTTTCTTTTTTTTTTTTTTTAAATATGGAACACTTCACGAATTTGTGTGTCATCCTTGCGCAGGGGCCATGCTAATCTTCTCTGTATCGTTCCAATCTTAGTATATGTGCTGCCGAAGCGAGCACCAGACTTTTGAAAATACCATTTTCCTTTTTCCTTTTTCCAGACACCTTCTTCTGCTCCAACTATTTTTACAGCCTCTAGCTTCACTTGAAACATTACTTCCAAAGTGCCAAATACATGCTGCTGGTATTCATTTCTCCCTTAGAACAGAAAGATTGGTAGTGCCACCCAGAACGTGTTAAAAATGTGTTAATGCAGGTAATTCTCAACAATATCCATGTAAGAAAGTGAACCTATTTATATAGGGGAAAAAATCTAGTGAAAGCAATGGGGCTGATCTAAAAGTTTTGATGATGAAGAATTATTAAAGGACATTATTTTATTTGGTAATCCACACATACATTGGTTGTATTAGGAAGACCTTAGTTCTTCAAGTAATTTATATTTTATCAAATTAAATCCTTTAATAAGAAATCACTGAATTTAATAGTGATGTTTTCATTTTCAGTATTTCAAATGAATACTAAAGCATTTCTTTTTTAAAAAAAGATCTCCCTTCTCAACCCCCATCCCATCCCTCTAGGTCATCACATAGCACCAGGCTGGACTACTTAGCAACTATCCACTAACAATCTGTTTTACACATGAGAGTGTATATATGTCAATACTACTCTCTCAATTCACCCCACCCTCACCTTCCCCCACTGTGTCTGCAAGTCCATTCTCTGCTAGGTTAATCAGTACCATTTTCTAGGTTCCATGTATATGTGTTAACATACGATATTTGTTTTTCTCTTTCTGACTTACTTCAGTCTGAAAAAGAGGCTCTGAGTTCATCCACCTCACTACAAATCACTCAAATTCATTACTTTTTATGGGAATAAAATTGAAAGCATTTTCTCTAGGACCAAGAACAAGATAAGGGTGCCCATTCTCACCACTATTATTCAATAAAGTTTTGGAAGCCCCAGCCATGACAATCAGAGAAGAAAAAGAAATAAAATGAATCCAGATTGAAAAGAAAGAGTAACACTCTCACTGTTTGTAGATGACATTATACTACACATAGAAAACCCTAAAAATACCAGCAAAAAAAACTACTAGCACTAATCAATGAATATAGTAAAGTTGCAAGAAATAAAATTAATACACATAAATCTGTTGCATTTCTATACACTAACAATGACAAATCCGAAAGAGAAATTAAAGAAGCAATTCACCATTGCAACATAAAGAGTGAAATACCTAGGAATAAATCTACTGGAAGAGACAAACCACCTGTATGCAGAAAACTATGACACTGATGAAAGAAATCAAACAGATGGAGAGATATACCATGTTCTTGGATTGGAAGAATCAATGTTGTGAAAATGACAATATTATCCAAAGGACAAAAACAGAAAGTTACAGATAATTTGAGATACATGCTAACATTCATATACCACAAACACACATATACACACACACAACTACTGGCCTATAGCTATTTTTTCCACTTCCTTTAAAACTTGGAGAATTTCATACTAGAGCTAATCAATGAATAAAGTCACAGGATATAAAAGTAATACACAGAAATATCTTGCATTCCTATATGCTAATGATGAAAAATCAGAAAGAGAAATTAAGGAAACAATCTCATTCACCATTGCAAAGAAAAGAATAAAATACTTAGGAATAAATTTACCTGAAGAAACAGAAGACCTGTATACAGAAAACTATAAAATACTGATGAAAGAAATCAAAGATGACATAAATAGATGGAAAAATATACCATGTTCTTAGATTGGAAGAATCAATATAGTGAAAATGAGTATACTAGCAACAGCAATCTACAGATTTAATGCAATCCCTATCAAATTATCAATTGTTCTTTTTCACGGAACTAGAACAATAACAACAACAAAAAAAAAAATCACTATTTGTATGGAAACACAAAAGGACCCCAAATAGCCAACGCAATCTTGACAAAGAAAAAGGAAGCTAGAGGAACCAACCTCCCTGACTTCAAATTATTTCTCAAAGTTACAGTCATCATGACAGTATGGTACTGTCACAAAAACAGAATTATAGGCCATTGGAACAAGATAAAAATCCCAGATATAAACCCACACACCTATGGACACCTTATCTTTGGCAAAGGAGGCAAGAATATACAATGGAGAAAAGACATCCTCTTCAATAAGTGGTGCTGGGAAAACTGGACAGATATATGTAAAAGGATGAAATTAGAACACTTCCTAACATTATACACAAAAATAAACTCAAAACAGACCAGAAACAATAAAGCTCTTAGAGGAAAACATAGGTAGTACACAGCAAGAACCTCCATGACCCACCTCCTAGAATAATGGAAACAAAAACAAAAATTAACAAGTGGGAACTAATAAAAGCTTTTGTACAGCAAAGGAAACTATAAACAAGGTGAAAAGACAACCCTTGGAATGGGAGAAAATAATAGCAAATGAAACAACTGACGAAGGATTAATCTCCAAAATATATAAGTAGCACATACAGCTCAGTATCAGAAAAGCAAACAACCCAATCAAAAAATGGGCAGAAGATCTAAACAGATATTTCTCCAGAGAAGACATACAGATGGCCAATAATCAGTTGAAAAGATGCTCACCATTGCTCTTTATTAGAGAACTACAAATCAAAACTGCAATGAGGTATCACCTCACACCAGTCAGAATAGCCATCATCAAAAAATCTACAAACAATAAATGCTGGAAAGAGTGTGGAGAAAAGGAACCCTCCTACACTGTTGATGGGAATGTAAACTGATACAGTCACTATGGTAAACAGTGTGGAAATTCCTTTAAAAACTAGGAATAAATCTTCCATATGACCCAGAAATTCCACTACTGGGCGTATACCTTGAGGAAATCACAATTCTAAAAGACACATGTATCTCAATGTTCATTGCAGAAATATTTACAATAGCCAATACATGGAAGCAGTTTAAATTATTTCTAAATAAAAGCTGATTTAATTTTTGTTTCAATAAATATTCCAAAGAGCTATGCAATATCTATGCAGAAAGAGAGAGAGAGATAATGAAAAGTTTCTATTTGTCAAGAGCATACTGAAGAATCTCCCAGAACTGGAAAGGCAACAGTCGACACTTTATTTGCAAACAGAGCTCTGAGATTTTTCAATAACATCAGTGTGCTCTTATGGTCAGTAATCTCCAAAAAATATACCTTGAAAAATTTTACTGCAAACACTCCCTACACCTGCCACATGCTGTTTGTTTGTTTGTTTTTAATGAGAAATGTGCTAAAATAACAGGACTTGCTTATCGGATCAGCCTACAGCTTCTAAAGACATTGACCGAGGATTGTACTTAATGGAAGTTACTAATTACCTGCAAAGGTATGGGATGTGTGTTCATTACCAGAATTTATTTACTACAGAATAAAAACTGACTGTTCACCTCAAGGAAGCCAAAGACGTTTGTTTTAAAAACCTCTTACTTGGGAATTTGGTTCAACAGTGAAGTAGATTCTAGCAACATGAATGAGAAGGGGAGGGAAGACATAAACACCAAATAAAAAAGCAGAAAGTTCCAACAAAAGATAACTGTTGAAAGATTAGCATTAATATTAAAAAAAGACTGATTCACAGATTCACTGACTAAACTCGACTATGAAAGTATTGTGGCACTTCTACCCCTTCATCATAAATAAACAGATATGTGACACATGGTTTAGTGCACCCTGGAAATATCAAAAATATCTGTGGAACTGACTAAATTAATTTTATTATATTAAACTATTGATAGTTCTTCCAAGGAAAGTGGAGAGACCTGATTGCTAATTGGATGTTAGTTAGGCAATGATGATTTGTCCTACAGCTATTGGATTTTGTTATCTCATGTTAAATTTATTAAAATAAACAGAGGAATATTGGACTAAAGTTTTAGGAGTTAAAAGAAGTGAGAGCGTTTTTGAACCTATGATATATTCTGAATTCAGTGTGTTAACTGCTTCATCACTTGACAGTCATGATATGGCAAATTAACTTAGAGAGGCACATGGAATTAAAATCAGCAGCACTGTAACATCCAAGTACATAATAGCATAAAATGATTGGTCTATACCATCGGTATACATTTTCTTGTAAGAACCTGGAAATATTTCAAGGCATAATGCTGTTATCTCAAAAATCCATCTCAAATGTCACCTTCTTTGTGAATGAAGCCTTTCTTGCAGTCTCCCTACAAAATGCATAAATAACAATAATTACATTTGTACTTTGTACATACATTTATTTTTTCCACTTAGGACACTATAAACTAAGTGTATAATATAATCTTTAACCTCTCCTTCTTTCCTATTAAGTTTTCTTTTACTCAGCCTTATATCTTCAGTACCCAGCATAGTACCTGGCCCATAGTAAACATTTAAAGCATATTTGATTAATGTAATCTGATATTCTCTTCTATGATCAATTAATTGACAAATTTTGGTCTCATTTACCATATAACAACTTCTTATACAATCTTCACCTCCAGTTCTGTACAAGGAAACCTGATAATTAGAATGCCGATCTTAGGGCCATTAGAGATTCTGTAAGTGCCTAAGAATTGGCAATTTTCACTCTTTTACATCTGACACACCCTGTACAAGATTTTTCTACTTAAAACTATTTCCATGTGCATAACCCATAAGGATATGTTTCAGCAAAACCATCTTCGCTGTGAATTACAGTGATTCTTCACAGTTTACTGTGTTTGTCTGGACTCTTTCTATTGAAAGGGACAGATAATTCATAGTGGCTTTAAAAAGAGATTGGGATTACTAGCTCGCATGAATGATAATTCAAGTACAAGTGGATTCAGGTCCTAAAATGGCATTATCAGGAAATTATCTGTTCTGTTCTCTTCAGTGTTGGCTTAATTTTCAACCAAGCATAATCCAAATTATAAAAAAGTAAACAAAACATCTCCAATATATACTATACCAGCTTGGCAATGTAAACAACAAAAGACCATTCTTTCCTAACAGTTCCAGTAAAGGGAATTTATATCTCTGTGATATTGACTACTCTAGGTACCTCATGTAAGTGGAGTCATATAATATTTGTACCATTTGTCTGGTTTATTTGATTTAGCATAAGGTTTCAAGGTCCACTCATGTTGTATCATGTATAGAATTCCATTTCTTTCTAAGACTGCATAATATTCTACTATACGTATATGTCACATTTTACTTAGCTATTCATTCACTAGTGGACATTTAGGTTGGTTCACATTTTGGGTATTGTGAATAACGCTCTTTTGAACGTTGGTGTACAAACTCTGTTCAAGTCCCTGCTTTCAGTTATTTCGGATCTATGTCTAGGAGCAGAATTGCTGGGTGATGGTTCTATGTTTAAATTCTTGAGGGACCACCAAACTTTTCCACAAATTCTGTACTGTTTTAAATTCGCACCAGCAACGCAAAAGGGTTCCAATTTTGCATCCTCACTGACACTTTTTATTTCTGGGTTGGTTTTTAATAATAACTATCCTTCCCTCATAGCTCAGTCAGTAAAGAATCTGCCTGCAATGTAGGAGAGCTGGGTTCAATTCCTGGGTCGGGAAGATCCCCTGGAGAAGGAAATGACAATCCACTCCAGTATTCTTGCCTGGAAAATCCCATGGACAGAGAAGCCTGGTGGGCTACAGTCCATGGGGTCGCAAGAGTTGGACACAACTTAGTGACTAAACCACCACCACCACCACATCCTAATGAATATGAAGTAGCACCTCATTGTGGTTATGATTTATATTTCCTTAATGATTAATGATGAATATCTTTTCATGGATGTATTGGCCATTTGTATATCTTCTTTGGAAAAATGTCTATTCAAGTCAATTGCCCATTTTTAAATTAGGTTGTTCATTTTTCTTGTTGAGTTGTAGTTCTTCATATGTCTTGGATATTCATATCTTATTAGATACGTGATTTGCATATATTTCCACCCATTCTGTGGGTTGCCTTTACACTTTGTTGATAGTGCTCTTAGATGTACAGAAGTTTTTTATATTGATGAAATTTATCTAATTTTTCTTTCGTTGTTTGTGTTTTCAGTGTCATATACAAGAACTCTTTGCCAAATCCAACACCATGAAGCTTTTTCCCTACATGTTTTACAAACATCCACATTTTTGTGTAACCATCACCATCATTCATCTAAAAACTTAACCTTCCCAAATTGAAAAGTCATACATATTAAACAACAGTTTCCCATTCCTACTTTCTTCTAACTCTTGGCAACTACCATTCTAGTCTTCAGAGTCCTTTGAAATTTCATATGAACTTTAGGCTAAGTTTTTCTATTTCTGAGAAACATCACTGGGATTTTACTTAGCATTTAATTGAATATGTAGATTGATTTGAGAGATATTGTCATCTTAAAATATTATTCTTTATAATCTATGGCTGTGTTTTCATTTATTTATAACTTTAATTTCTTTCTGCAATGTTTTGTGGTATCTAGTATATAAGTCTTTCGGCTCATTGTTTGAATTTATTATTTTTTATTCTAAGTAGAATTGTATTCTTCATTTCACTTTCAAATTGTTCAGTGTCTGTTGGGGTCCTTTAATGGACCAGAACCTGGTGGTCCAGAGTAGATGATAAGAAAGTGAAAGAAGGAAAGAGGCTAATATTTCCTGGGTTACACAGCTGGCCTTTGTGCTCCAGGGAATCAGCAAGAAATAGAGAGATAGAGAGAAAGAGAGGAAGAAAAGAAAGAAAGACACAGGGAACCAAGCTCTGATGGAGCAAAAGTGTTTTAATCAACATGGTGTGGGCATATACACTGTCTTACAAGGTAGTTATTCTCAACAAAGATAAAGATTAAAATTCCAGACTTACAAAACATAAGGTGATCCATATTAAAGGGAGAGAGAGTTGTAAACAATCACTTTTACCATATGGTTCATAAGAAGGAAGTGGGTACTTATCACCATATTGAAAAACTAAGGAAGGAAATGCCTGGATTCCTCAGCCCTGGGAGAGGCTTGCCTCTCCTCTTAATTCCTGAATATTCAGGAATTAATAAGGAACAGAGGATTCCTGACAGATCCAAAACAGCACACAGGAATCCTCCTGTTAAATTCTTCCTGACAACTGTCAGTGTACAAAACGCAACTAACTGTGTTTTGATGTTGTAACCTTCCATTTGGATGAATTTGCTTATTCTAATAATTTCTTTTCCTTGGAATCATTAGAGATTTATGTACAAGAGTTATGCAATCTAAGAGATGATTATACATTTTTTCCTTTCTAAAATGGATCATTTTCTTATTTTCTCGACAAACTGTTTTGTACAGAACTTGCAATACTGTATTTAATAAAAGTGACAGAAGCAGGCATCTTTGTCCTCTTCCTTATCTTGGTAAAAAGTTCTCAGATTTTCAATAGTGAGTGTGATACTAGCTGCAGGGTTTCATTGCTGTTGTTCAGTCACTCAGTTGTGTCCAACTCTTTGCCACACCATAGACTGCAGCACGCCAGGCTTCCCTGTCATCACCAACTCCTGGAGCTTGCTCAAACTCATGTACATTGAGTTGGTGATGCCATCCAACCATCTCATTCTTTGTCGTCCCCTTCTCCTCCTGCCTTCAATCTATCCCAGCATCAGGATCTTATCCAGTGAGTCAGTTCTTCGCATCAGGTGGCCAAAGTATTAGAGCTTCAGCTTCAGCAAGAGTCCTTCCAATGAATATTTAGGATTGATTTCCTTTAGGATGGACTAGTTGGATCTCCTTGCAGTCCAAGGGACTCTGAAGAGTCTCCTCCAACACCACAGCTCAAAAGCATCAATTTTTCAGCACTCAGCTTTCTTCACAGTCTAACTCTCACACCTATACATGAGCACTGGAAAAACCATAGCCTTGACTAGACAGACCTTTGTCAGCAAAATAATGTCGCTGCTTTTTAATATGCTGTCTAGGTTGGTCAAAGCATTTCTTCCAAGGAGCAAGTTTTTTTTTGTTTTTTTTTTTTTCATGGCTGCAGTCACCATCTGCAGTGATTTTGGAGCCCCCAAAAACAAAGTCTGTCACTGTTTCCACTATTTCCCCATCTATCTGTCATGAAGTGATGGGATCAGATACCATGATCTTAAGTTTTCTAAAAGTTGAGTTTTTAGCCAACTTTTTTATTCTCCTCTTTCACTTTTATCAGGAGGCTCTTTAGTTCCTCTTCGGTTTCTGCCATAAGGATGGTGTCATCTGCATATCTGAGGTTATTGATATTTCTCCTAACAATCTTGATTCCAACTTGTGCTTCATCCAGCATTCATCTGGCATTTTGCATGATATACTCTGCATATAAGTTAAATAAACAGAGTGACAATGTATAGCCTTGACTTATTCCTTTCCCAATTTAAACGAATCCATTGTTCCATGTCCGGTTCTGACTGTTGCTTTTTGACCTGCATACAGATTTCTTAGGAGTGAGTTCAGGTGGTCTGGTATTCCCATCTCATTAAGAGTTTTCCACAGTTGTTGTGATCCACACAGTCAAAGGCTTTAGCATATTCAATGAAGCAGAAGTAGAGGTTTTTCTGGAATTCTCTTGTTTTTTCTATGATCCAGTGGATGTTGGCAATATGATCGCTTCCTCTGATTTTCTAAATCCAGCTTGAACATCTGAAAGTTCTCAGTTTACATACTGCTGAAGCCTGGCTTAGAGAATGTTGAGCATAACTTTGCTAGCATGTGAAATGAATGCAATTTTGTGGTAGCTTGAACATTCTTTGTCATTACCTTTCTTTGGGATTGGAATGAAAACTGACATTTTCTAATCCTGTTGGCCACTGCTGAGTTTTCCAAATTTCCTGGCATATTGAGTGCAGCACTTTCACAGCATCATCTTTTAGGTTTTGAAATAAGAAAGTGAAAGAAAAGAAAATGAAAGTCGTTCAGTCGTGTCCAACCCTTTGTGATCCCATGCACTATACAGTCCATGAAATTCTCTAGGCCAGAATACTAGAGTGGGTAGCCTTTCCCTTTTCCAAGGAATCTTCCCAATCCAGGGATCGAACCCAGGTCTCCCACATTGCAGGCAGATTCTTTACAAGCTGAACCACAAGGGAACTGGAGCGGGTAGCCTATCCCTTCTCCAGGGGATCTTCCTGACCCAGGAATCAAACCGGGGTCTACTGCATTGTAGGCGGATTCTGCATTGTAGGTTTTGAAATAGCTCAACTGGAATTCCATCACGTCCACTAGCTTTGTTCGTAGTGATGCTTCACACTTGACTTCACACTCGAGGATGTCTGGCTCTAGGTGAGTGAACACACCATTGTGGTTATCTGGGTTATTAAGATCTCTTTTGTATAGTTCATCTGTGTATTCTTGCCACCTCTTCTTAATATTTTATGATTTTTTTTTTTAAGATCCATACCATTTCTGTCCTTCATTGTGCCCATATTTGCATGAAATGTTCCCTTGGTATCTCTAATTTTCTTGAAGACATCTTTAGTCTTTATTGTTTTTCTCTATTTCGCTGCATTGTTCACTTCAGAAGGCTTTCTTATCTCTCCTTGCTATTCTTTGGAACCCTGTATTCTGATGGGTATATATTTCCTTTCCTTCTTTGCCTTTCACTTCCTTTATTTTCTCAGCTATTTGTAAGGTCTCCTCAGACAGCCATTTTGCTTCTTTTTTGCATTTTTTTTTCCTTGGGGATGGTTTTGATCACCACCTCCTCTACAATGTTAGGAACCTCCATCCATAGTTCTTCAGGCACTCTGCCTATCAGATCTAATTATTTGAATCTTTTTGTCAGTTTTGTTGCATAATTTTAAAAGATCTGATTTAGGTCATATCTGAATGGCCAAGTAGTTTTCCCTACTTTCTTCAATTTAAGTCTGAATTTTGCTATAAGGAGTTCATGATCTGATCCGCAGTCTACTTCCAGTCTTGTTTATATGTGGGATTTCATGATTGTCCATTATTGTATTGAGACAGTTTCTTGTCTTCCTCTGTTAATGAGAGTTTTTTCAATCGTGAAAGGATGATGAATTTGGTCAAATACTCTTTCTGAATCAAGTTCCCCCTCATTCTGTTACCATTTATTTTTGTATGTTGAAACTTTCTTTCATTCCAGAAATAAATCCCACTTGGTCATGGTCTATAATGCCTTTATAGGCTGCTGAATTCAGCTTAGCATTTTATTGCATTTTGACATCAAGATTCACAAGGGCTCTTGATCTCTTTTTATTTTGGTTGTTTGTTTTGTTTTAACAGCTTGGGGGTGGTTCCCTATTGTCTTTATCTGATTTTGAATCAGGGTAATGGTAACCTTATAAAATGAGTTGTAAAGTATTATCTCCTCTTCCCTGTTTCATAAGAGTTTGAAAATGACTGTTGCTAATTATTCTTTAAACGTTAAGGCAGAATTTGCCCATACAGACACTTTTTCCAAGACTTCTTTTTATTGTTTTTTTTAAATTACTGATTCAATCTCCTAACTAGTTATATTTTTATTTCATTTTTCCACTTCATGATTCATTCTTGTTAGTTTTTTTTTTTTTTTTTTTTTTTTTTAGGAATTTGTTCATTTCACCTAGGTTATTGAATGCGTTGGTGTACAATTGTTAACAGTATTCTTTATAATTCTTTTTATTTCTGTGTAATTAGTGGTAATGTCCCCACTTTCATATCTGATTTTAGTAATTTGAGTTCAGTCTTTTTTATTAATCAAACTATATAAACATTTGATTTTCTATAGTTTAAATTGGAAACATTATCTGTATTCAAATCTTTATTATTTCCTTCCTTGTGTTATTCCTTCTGTTAGCTTTGGGTTTAGTTTGCTCCTTAACATTAAAAGTTAATATGTTGACTTGAGATCTCCTTTCAATTTTAATGTTAGAAATTATAGCTAGATATAAATTTTTCCCTTAGCACTGTTTTTAATACATTGCATGAATTTTGGTATGTTTTGTTTCTGCTTACATTTGCTTCAAGGTATTTTATAATTTCTTTGTTATTTCACCTTGACCCAATTGTTGCTTGTGACTATATTGTTTAGATTCTAAAAACTTGTATGAAGTAAGTTCATAAAGACTTGAAGAGGTGTTTATTTTTTTAAATACAAAACTGTCAACAAAATATCACAAGGCATAGCATACAAGTAAGTAAGGAAACATGGTCCAACTAAAGAAACAAAATCTCCAGTAACTATGACTAAAGAAATGGAAATATATTACTTACATTTTTGGAGGTAAGTGCCAACTGAATGACACTATCATATATACTTTAACTTTTTATTTTGTATTGGGGTATAACTAAGTACCAATGTGATAGTTTCAGGTAAACAGTGAATGAACTCAACCATACATATACATGTATTCATTCTCCCTCAAACTCCCCTCTTACCAGACTGCCACATAACATTGAACAGAGCTCCATGTGCTATACAGTAGCTCATTGTCAGTTATCTATTTTAAATATAGCAGTGTGCATATGTCCATCACAAACTCCCTAGGTATCCCCATCCTTCCCTCTGGCAACCATAAGTTCATTCACTAAGTATGTGAGGCTCTTTCTGTTTTGTAAGTAAGTTCATTTGTATCATTTCTTTTTAGGTTCTACATATAAGGGATGTCATACAATGGTTTTCCTTCTCTATCTGACTTATGTCACTCAGTATGATGTTCTCTAGGTCCATTCATGTTGCACAAATGGCATTATTTCATTCTTTTTAATGGCTGAGTAATATTCTATCACATATATTTATATATATGTATACACACACACACACACACACACAACTTCTTAATCCATTCTTCTGTAAATGGACTTAGGTTGTTTCCATGTCTTGGTTACTGTAAACAATGTTGCAATGGACATTGGGGTGTATGTATCCTTTCAGATTGTGATTTTCTCTGAATATATACCCAGAAGTAGGATTGCAGAATCATATGATAGCTCTATTTTTTAGTATTTTAAGGAAGCTCCATACTGTTTTCCATAGTGACTGTACCAATTTACATTCTCACCAACAGTGTAGGTGGGTCCCCTTCTTTTCACATCTTCTCCAGCTTTATTGTTTGTGGATTTTTTTATGATAGCCATTCTGGCTGGGGTAAGGTGTTATCTCATTGAGTTTTTATTTGTTTTTCTCCAATAATTAATACTGCTGAACATTTTTTCATGTGCCTCTTAGCCATCTGTATGTCTTCTTTGGAGAAATGTCTATTCAGGTCTTCTGCCCATTTGTTGGTTAAGTTACTTGTTTTGATGTCATTAAGCACATTATGTTTGTAAATTTTGTTTGTAAATTTTGTTTGTAAATTATGTTTGTAAATTTTGGAGACTAATCTCTTATCAGTCACATCATTTGAAAATGGTTTCTCCCACTCCTTGAGTTGTCTGTTCATTTGTTTATTATTTCCTTTGCTGTGCAAAAGCTTTTGAATATAAGTAGGTCCCTTTTGTTTATTTTTGTTTTTATTTCCAATATTCTGAGAGAAGTATTGAAAAATATGTTGCTGTAATTTATGTCACATAGTGTTCTGCCTGTGTTTTCCTTTAGGAGTTTTATAGAGTCTGGTCTCACATGTAGGTCTTTCATCCATTTTGAATTTATTTTTGTGTATGGTGTTAAAGAATGATATAATTTTATGTTTTTACATGTAGCTGTCCAGTTTTTCAGCACCATTTGTTGAAGAGACTTTCTGTCCAACATCATGTAGTCTTGCCCCCTCTGACATATATTACCTGATTGTAGATGTGTGGGTTTATTTCTTGGTTTTATATCCCATTCCATTTATATATATTTGCAAGTACCATATATATATATATATATATATGTACTGTGTGTGTGTATGTGTGTGTATGTTTTTATACACACACACACACACACACACACACATATATATATATATATATATATATGTATAAATGGTCCATTTATATATAAATATATATATTTGCTAGCACCATACTGTTTTGGTGACCGTAGCTTTGTAGTATAGTCTGAAGTCAGGGAGCCTGATTCCTCCAGCTCTGTTTTACTTTAACATATGGTTTTGGCTATTTAAGATCTTCTGTATACCCACACAAATTTGAGAATTTTTGTTCTAGTTTTGTGAAAAATATTACTGGTAATTTGACAGGATTTCATTGAATCTGTAGATTGCCTTGGGCAGTATAGTCATTTTGCCAATATTGATTCTTCCAATCTGCAAACATGGTATATCTTTCCATATGTTTTTGCCTTCTTCAACTTCTTTCATCAGCATCTTATCATTTTTAGTGTACTTGTCTTTTGTCTCCTTGGGTATTCTTGGATATTTTATTATTTTTGATGTGATGGTAAATGGAATTGTTTCTTGAAATTATCTTTCTGATATTTGGTTGTTAGTGCATAGAAATGAAACAGATTTCTGTGTAAAGATCTATGAAACAAAAATCTAGTTCTTTGAAAAGATAAGCAAAATTCTTAAGCCTTTAGCCAAACACATCAAGAAAAAGCAGGGAGAAGACTCAAATCAATAAAATTATAAATGAAAAAGGAGAAGCTACAACTTACTCCACAGAAATAAAAAGGATAATAAGAGACTACTATGCACAGCCACTGTATGCCAATGCCAAAGTGGACAATCTGAAAAAATGAACAAATTCTTAGAAAGGTACAGTCTCCCAAGACTAAACTAGGAAGAAATAGAAAATATGAAGAGACCAATCACAAGCACTGAAATTGAAACTTTGTTTTAAAAACTCCCAACAAACAGAAGTCCAGGACCTGACAGCTTCATAGGTGAATGCTATCAAATATTTAGAGAAGAGTTAACACTTACTCTTCTGAAGCTGTTTAAAAAATTGCAGAGGATGGGAAACTATCAAACTCATTCTATGAGGCCACCATCACCCTCATGAAAGTACCAGACAAAGATACCACAAAAAAGAAACTTATAGGCTAATATCAATAATGAAAGGCTGCGGCCCCGAGCCATGAGCTATGCTGGGAATCATGACCTCTGGAAGAGAGGATTCTGATCCAGAGCCAGAGCGAAGGCATGATCACTCAGAGTTTTTGTGTAGCAAAGTTTTATTAAAGTATAAAAGAAATAGAGAAAGTTTCTGACATAGACATCAGAAGGGGACAGATAGAGTGCCCCCTTGCTAGTTGTTAGCAAGGTGTTATGTACCTATTAGCAAGTTGCTAATCAGATTAAAGAAATGCCTCAAGACTGAGTGTCACCAGCCCCGCCCCCCCAACAAATTGCATTTTGAGATAGAATGGCACAAACAGAGTCATCTCCAACCATAAAACAATTGACATGAATCTTGAAGAAAGGAAGCAAATACACAGTTTTACTAACATAGCTTAAGAAAAACATTTCCATGAGAAAAACATATCAATGTATGACAAAACCCACTGGAAAAAAAAAAAATAATAAAGTAGTGTCAAAGCTAAAAAAAAAAAAAAATAAAAAAAAAAAAATATGCCTAAAAAAAAAAAAAAAAAAAAAAAAAAAAAAGAAAAACATATTGGTTAGCTCAAAGTTTGAAAAAAGTTAAGTTCAGGCAGAACCAGGTTCTGACAACACAGAATTAAAGGAAACCTCTTTTAATTTTGTATAGAGGAAGAAAAAAAAAACTCTTTATTTCCTCCTGCTCCTTGGGGACCTCTGACCTTCCTATCTGACTACTAACTCTCTCATTCTCAGCTTTTCTTTTAGGAGAATTATGATGCCACAGGAAAGGGGCAGCATTCTCATTATATAGCTGTTTCAACCTGGTAAGGGGTGTCATCCCTAAATTGTTGAGGCAACATATTCTAACCCTCATACTGAGAGTCTCTGATTTAGGATCCTAAGTAGTAGTTGGAGGAGACTGTGGCACTGTCACTCGTAGGAGTTGGAACAACCATTTGTAACTTAAAAGCCTTCATGTGGCTACAAACAAATATAGCTATGCAGTTACAGATGCAGGGGGCAAGCAGCAAAAACACAACAATCAGAATTATTACAATTAAGATAGTTTTACACCATGGGGAACTAGCTAATGTCTCCCAAAGTGAGGTGACTGAGCTTTTAGGAATATCCATAAGCTGAATCATCTTGTTCATGTGTTTAGTAAAGTGAATGGCATTAGTGCTTGTATTTGGTGCATATGTACAACATTGGGTATGAATAATGGCACAAGTTCCTCCTTGTGTGGCTGTTAGACATGAAAAGAGGTTATGGTCATTATAGGATACCTGTAAGTGGAACAATATATGCATTATAGGAATCTTAGCAGAATGAAAAAAAAAAGTCAGAGTGCTTATTTGAAGAAATTATGGCCAAAAACTTTCCATATTTGAGAAAAGAAGTCAACATACAATTTAAAAAAGCTCAACAAAATGCAAGCAAAATAAATCTAAAGAAACTTATCTCACAGTGAGATAAATTATAATAAAACTGTCAAAAGTCATAACAAAGAGACAATCTTGAAAGCAGCAAGTGAAAAGTGCCTGCTCAAGTATAAAAGAGGTCCTATAAGAATATTATAAAATTTCTCAGCAACAGCCTTGCAGGTCAAAAAGATGGAATGATATATTCAAATTCTGAAAGAAAATATGCTGCCAACCAAAAACAGTATATTCAAGAAACTTAAAGGGTGATAAAATCACCATATTTAAGATATCTTAAGATATATTTAAGATATGCTATAGTAAGTGCAAAGAAAATATCTATTGATAATACACAAAAGGAAACCAAAGCATGTTACCACACACACACAAAAATAATAACTCAATGGAAAACAGCAAAAGAAGAAAAGAGGGACAAAATTGATCCAAGATATACAGAAAAAATTAATAAAATGTAAATAATGTTCCCTTCCCTATCAGCAGTTACTTTAAATGAATATAGATTAAATTTCCCAATGAAGAGAAAGATTTTCTGAATGGATGACAAAAATAAAATTCAACTGTATGTTGTCTATAACTTATAGTTGAGAAGTTATATATATAGTTATAGACAACATATAAGTTATAGACAACATAAGTAACTATAAGTAACAACTATAAGTAACTAACTTTAGATTTAAGGACTAGCATATGGTGAAAGAGAAAGATGGGAAAAAATATATTCCATGCAAATGATAATTAAAAGAGAATGAGTGCCCATAATTAAATCAGACAAAGGAGACTTTAGGTCAATAACTATCACAAGATACAAAGAATAACATAATATAATGATAAAAAAATTAATTAATCAAGAAGATATAGCAATTATAAATATGTATGCACCACACATCAAGTCTTCCAAATATATGAAGCAAACATGACACTATTGAAGGGAGAAAGAGACAGGACACAGTAACAGTAGATAACTTCAATACTCCATTTTCAGTAATGAATAGATCAGTAAGACAGAAGATCAATATAAGGAAAGAGGATTTAACAACAGTGTAGACCAATTGCCCCTAACAGACATATACAGAACACACTTAATCCAATAGAAGAATACATATTCTTCTCAAGCTCACAAAGAACATTATCAAGGGTAGTCTACATATTAGTCCAGAAAACAAGGTTAAATAAAGTTTAGTAAGGTTAAAATCACATTAAGTAAATTTTCCAACCATAGTAGAATGAAAATTCACAAATATATGAAAATTAACTGGACACTCAAACAATAGGATAAAGTTATAAATTATCTTGAGACAAATGAAAAGTAAAACATAACAGAGCAAAGAAAGCATTTGAGTTGTGGTGAAAGCAGTACTACAAGGTAAGTTCATAAAGATGAATTCTTACCTTAAAAGGAAGAAAAATCTCAAAATAACACATTAACTTTATATCTTTAGGAAACTAGAAAAAGAATGAAGTTAGCATGAAGTTAGGATGAAGATCTCAAGTTAGCAGGAAGGAAGCAAATAATAAAGATTAGAACAAAAAAAAAAAAAAAGATTAGAACAGAGAAGCAAAATAAAAAATAGAAAAATAGTTGAAAAAAATCAAAATTAAGAGATTGTTAATAGATTAAGAGTTTGACAAATTCTTAGCTAGATTAACTCAAATAATTAGAAAAGATACAAATAACTAAAATTATAAATGAAATGGGGGACATTACAACTTCTGCCACTGAAATAAAAATGATCACAGCAAAATATTATGAAAAATTACATGCCAACAAATTTGATTACCTAGAAGAAACAATTTCCTAGAAACTAACAACCTATCAAGACTGAACTATGAAAGGAAAAGAAATGAAAGTGACTCCAATTAATAATAGTGATATAATTACCAAAATAAAATTAGTGATTAAGTTATCAAAAATCTCCCTAGAAAGAGAATTCCAACACCAGTGGCTTCACTGGAGAATTCTTCCAAATGTATAAAGAATTGAAAAAAAAAAAAAGAATTAATAACAATCCTTCTCACACACTTCGAAGAAATTCAAGAGGATCAAACATTTCTAAACTCATTCTAACAGGTCAGCATCACCCTGGTACTGAAGCCATACAAAGCTATTACAGAAAACAAAAACTACAGACCAAAAACCCTAATGAATATTGATGCAAAAATCCTCAACAAAATATTGGTAAACTGAATTTGACCACAAAGTGAATTATATGCCATGATCAAGATGTTTCAACGTGCAAAAATCAGTCACTGTAATATACTACATTGACAAAATGATGGACAAAATTGCATAATAATCTAAACTGGTGCATAAAAATAGTATTTGACAAAATTCAACACTCTTTCATTATGAAAACACTCAGCAAAATAGGAACACAAGGAAACCACGTAGATAATAAAGACCATATGTGAAAAGACCACAGTTAACATTATACTCAATGTTGCAAGCCTGAAAGCTTTTTCTCTAAGATCAGAACTAAGGCCAAGACACCTACTCACTCATCCCTTCTTTTCAATATAATGCTAGAAGTTCTAGCCAGAGTAAATAAGAAATGGAAACAAAAGCATTCAAATTGTAAAAGAACAGAAGCATTCAAATTGTAAAAGAAGTAAATTCCTGTTCATAGATAGCAGAAACAAAACCCAAAAGATTCCATAATACTATTAAAATTGACATAGGAATTTAGCACACCAAGATCAGTGTTGTTTATATACACTAAGAACAAAACAAGTAAATAAAGTAAATGATCCCATTTACAATAGCATGAGAAAAAACAAAAATATTCTGAATACTTAATCAAGGAGGCAAAAGACTTGTACACTGAAAACTACAAAATATTGTTAAAAGAAATTTAAGAATGCAGAAATAAATGGAACGATATCTGCTCACGGGTTGGAAGTGTCGAGTCTGCTCAGGAAGCAGGGTTTCTGAAAGCACGATGTGACAGGAGAATGGGAAACAAGACACAAGTGTTCAGGGAAAGGCGAGGATCAGAGGAACAACACCACTCCAAGATGAAGATGCTAAAACTGAATCCAGGCCAGCTTTATTATACTCTCAGCCATGCCAGAAAGAATATGCGGGGAGTTAAGCTATAACTTATGTGGCCTTCAGGGACAAAGAACAAAGTGGTCATTAACCATTGAGTAACCAAGAAACTCATGACTTCAGCCATGAAATTAAAAGATGCTTACTCCTTGGAAGGCAAGTTATGACCAACCTAGATAGCATATTAAGAAGAAGAGCCATTACTTTGTCAACCAAGGTCCGTTTAGTCAAGGCTATGGTTTTTCCAGTGGTCATGTATGGATGTTAGAGTTGGGCTGTGAAGAAAGCTGAGTGCCGAAAAATTGATGCTTTTGAACTGTGGTGTTGGAGAAGACTGTTGAGAGTCCCTTGGACTGCAAGGAGATCCACCCATTCCATCCTAAAGGAGATCAGTCCTGGGTGTTCATTGGAAGGACTAATGCTGAAGCTGAAACTCCAATCCTTTGGCCACCTCATGCGAAGAGTTGACTCATTGGAAAAGACCCTGATGCTGGGAGGGATTGGGGGCAGGAGGAGAAGGGGACGACAGAGGGTGAGGTGACTGGATGGCATCACCAACTCAATGGACACGAGTTTGAGTAAACTCCGGGAGTTGGTGATGGACAGGGAGTCCTGGCGTGCTGCTATTGATTCATGGGGTCGCAAAGAGTCGGACACGACCAAGCGACTGAACTGACTGAACCAAGAAATGGTAATCAATAACAGATCAGTAACTGAGACTAATATTCTTATCTATAGATTTTCCTCCAGATACATAAAACATGTGATTCTGAGATGCCAGTTGGGAAACAGTCTGGGGTCAGTTTTCTGATCCCAGGATCATATCTTGTTTTCAAGATTATGAACTGTTCCCTCTGGACTTGTTCTAAGAGTCTCATACCTTAAAGCATTCAGTTTATTGATAATTATAAATTCCTTTTGCAACCCTTGCTTTGGCCTGCTTTTCTTCTATTCTTCCTATATACTACAGGAAGATTTAATATTGTTAAAATGTCTATACTACTCAAAGTGATCTCCAGATTCAGAACAATCCTTATCAAATGTCCATTGGTTGTTTTTTTTTTTTTTTTTTGGACGGGGTGGGGGGCAGAAAAAAAAATATTAAGTAAGAACAACGAAGTTGGAATCCTCATATACGTCCTAGTGTCAAACTTTAAAAAGCTGTAATAAGCAAGTGTGATACTGGCATAAAGACAGACATGTAGACCAGAGGAAGAAAATACTGTCCCCAGAAATAAACCCTTGTGTAAAGGACAAATAATCTTTAACAAATGTACCAAGACCACAAAATAAGAAGAGAATGGTCTCGTCAACAAATCATGTTGGAAAAAGTAGGATATGGAATTGCAAAACAAGTTTCTGATTTTTTTTTTTCCTTCTAATTGACCATGTTTTCCTGTTTCTCTCTCTGTTTCTTTTTTTTTTTTTTTTTTCATTTGCTTATTGTTGAATATTAGGCATTTGAAAAATAAATAATCAACTCTCCCAGTCTTTGTAGACTGGCTCTATGCCAAGGCAGTTCCTCATTGATTAGTTAACTATCCTCTGAGCCAAAGTGAAAACTTAAGATCTTTTCTGATGCATTCTGATGTGTTTTGCCTGGGTCTATGGCTCAACATTCAAAAAAGAAAGATCATGGCACCCGGTCTCATCACTTCATGGTATATAGAGGGGGAAACAATGGAAACAGTGAGAGACTATTTTCTTGGGCTCCAGAATCATGTGAACTGTGACTGCAGCCACAAAATTAAAAGACACTTGCTCCTTGGAAGAAAAGCTATGACAAACCTAAACAGCATGTTAAAAAGCAGACATTGCTTTACTGAAAAAGGTCTGTATAGTCAAAGCTGTGGTTTTTCCAATAGTCCTGTATGGATATGAGAGTTTAAACAAAAGGAAGACTGAGTGCCAAAGAATTGATGCTTTTGAATTGTGGTGCTGGAGAAGACTCTTGAGAGTCCCTTTGGAAAGCAATGGGATCAAACCAGTCAATCCTAAAGGAAATCAACCCTGAATATTCATTGGAAGTACTAATGCTGAAGCTGAAGCTCCAGTATGTTGGCCACCTGATGCGTAAAGCTTACACATTGGAAAAGACCCTGATGCTGGGAAAGATTGAGGGCAGAAGGAGAGGAGGGTAACAGAGGATGACTTGGTTGGATGGCATTACCAACTCAATGGACATGAGTTTGGGCAGACTCTGGGAGACAGTGAAGGACAGGGAAGCCTGGTGTGTTGCAGTCCATGGGGTCACAAAAGTCAGACACAACTTAGCGACCAAAAAACAACAATGCATAGCTTTCTCAATTTCCCAATATACAGAATTGTATCAAAGAGTTTAATCTCAAAAGAGTCTCACTCAGCTTCTTCTTAGAGTCTTAGATAGTCTATTATATGCCTTTACCTATAATCTCTTGCCTTTTGCATCTGTGGTTCTGTAGTCCTCTTATAGCTTTCATGATCAATGACCATTGTTCTTCTCTGCCTCAGATCAGACACGAGAACCTTGCAAATAAGCATCCTTTGGTTTAAGGAAAGGAATTGGAGACTGGGCTATTGTTTCCTCCAGATCACACACCAGGAACCTTTGGGGACACAGGTAATTTAAAGTGCCATAAAATTGTCTTTTATTTTAAATGTGGTTTTTCTGTGATTGGGCATTTCCTTAGTTACTTGTTATAGATCTATGATTGCTTTCAAGAGTTCCTATAAGTTTGTTTATTCAGTTTCTTCTTTTTTATGCTTCCATAGAGTGACAAATGCTTGGCACTTCCTAATCCAACATTTTTCTAATGTCAGGTTCACGGAATTTTAAAGCCAAATGGGTTGTGGATAACTAAGGTCTTTGAAGTATTACTAAATAAAACTTTGATAGTTTTTATTTTGGGTCATGTCCATTTCACTTGATATAAGAACCACCATCCCTAAATCTCAAAAGAAGCATGAAGCTGCTATAGCCAAGAGCATCAGCAATGCTACAAAGGGTACATTTGGATTTCATAAGCAGACACAAGTATGACTGCAAAGTTCATATCCCTTTCAAAGAAAACTAATAATCCAAATGGAAACAAAGGTATCATGGGTTGAACTATGTCTCCCCAAAGTTCATATGTTGAATCCCCTATCCTTAGAATCACAGAATTATACTTGGAAATAAGGTCTTCAAAGTGGTAATTGACAGTAAACAAAGTCATTGGACTGCACTCTAATTCAACATGACTGGTGCCCTTATAAGGAGAGAATATGAGGCACCAGACATGTGTGCACACATAGGTACAAACATGTACATGATGAGAAGCTGGTCATCTACAAGTCAAGAAGAGAGATCTCAGAAGAAACCAAACTTGTAAACACTTTGATCTTGGATTTCTAGAATCCAGAACTGTAATAAAATAAATTTCTATTGTTTAAGCCAACCAGTCTGTAGTATTTTGTTACGGCATGCCTAGGATACTAATACAAAATATATCAGTGTCAGAATTAAATTAAGAGAGAGAATAAAATGGGTTTGCCCTTTTAAAAAATATCTAACAAACATTTTGTGCCTGTACTTGTAAATCATTTTTCCAAATAATAATCTAATAGTGTATCCAATTTTTATGTTGGACATGGGTATTTAATAAGATTTTTTAATGTTTAACAGTATCTTCTTGTTAAAAGAAGACAAGAGGAGTTGCACTTTGTACTTTCTTAAATTATAGTGTTAGTTACTGTTAGCTGAAAGATTTATGTCTGTATCAACAGCGGCTTGTGAGTTGTCAAGTATTCTAAATAGCATTCTGCAGAGTTCAGAGCATTATTTGTTGTTGAAACATTTTTATAAACCATGAAGGGCAGCTATGTAACTCATTACAAACGGAAAGCAGTAACAATTCACAATGAATTCCTTCTAATTCTCTCCAGCAAGGTGTTCTTTTTTTCAACAGAAAACATTTTTTTTTCTATATGAATAACCACAAAGAAGCCCATGTTTGAAAGGAAGACTTAAATTCTCAACTGTACCTTCATGAATCACAGTAGTGGAGTACTTTTAAATGAAGATTCTATAATAATGAGCAATCTGTTTATGAGCCTTTGGGTGGATTGAACTGGAATTCTAGAATTCAGTAGACATTTTCAAATACAGGATTGACCCTATCTATTTCCAGTGTTCACTTGAGAAGAGCACTAAACCTACAAATTGTGAAACATTAATCAAAGTACTTATCCAATCAGAAACTTGGAATCCTCATTTATAAAAGGATAGAAATAGTTATTCTTAATATTTTTGGAAAAATTAATGAAATAATGTATTGAAATTTATTAGTATGTTACTAGCCTCTAATAATCTTTCACTTAGTGATAGTTTTTCAGATATATATATGTTTGCTATTTTAACATATGGTCTGATGTGACTATCCCCGAAAAGAAAATACCCTTCTCCTCCACCTCATGAAGGAATTTTCAATAAATCTCTCTCCAGTTACAGACAGTGATATATTTTACCTTGGTTAATGAAAGAGAGTAACCTTATTGGATGACTCAACAGCTAGCTAACCCAATAGAAAGGATTCAGTAATCTGGGTAGTTGAGAGTTATGTTTGTTAGTCACCAAGTCGTGTCTGACTATTTGTGATCCCATGGGTTGTAGTCCACCAGGCTCCTCTGTCCATGGAATTCTCCAGGCAGGAATACTGGAATGAGTTGCCATTCCCTTCTTCAGGGCATCTTCCCAACCCAGGGATCGAACCTGGGTCTCCTGCATTGCAGGCACTCTCCTGCATTGCAGGCACATTCTTTACTGACTGAGCCACTAGGGAAGCCCTATAGCTTCGGTAAGTTGATTATAAGATTGTACATCCCAGTTTGACTAGGAGAGTAATGGTACATGCTTCTTTATCAATCTCAAAAGAACTTTCACTTAAATGATCAATTATATGATTACCCTATTTATTACCTAAAGAAACGGAAAAAAAATCTTGTAGGAAATATTGATTGAGAAAAGATAAGGAGCATTATGTGCTGTCTGGAACTAGTAGATTGGAGGTCAATCTTCTTAGAGCAGGAATAAGTAAACTACAGTCCATCAGCCAAATTTGATCATCTGACTCTTTGTTTAAATAAGGTTTTATTGCAACAAAGCCTTATTCATTCATGTTTACATTATCTATGGCAGCTCTCCAGAGATCAAATTGCCAATATCCACTGGATCATCGAAAAAGCAAGAGAGTTCCAAAAAACATCTGTTGCTGCTTTATTGACTATGCCAAAGCCTTTGACTGTGTGGATCACAATAAACTGTGGAAAATTCTTCAAGAGATGAGGATACCAGACCACCTGGCCTGCCTCTAGAAAAATCTGTATGTAGGTCAGGAGGCAACAGTTAGAGCCGAACATGGAACAGCACACTGTTTCCAAATAGGAAAAAGAGTACATCAAGGCTGTATGTTGTCATCCTGCTTATTTAACTCATAGGCAGAGTACATCATGAGAGACTCTGGGCTGGAAGAAGCATAAGCTGGAATCAAGATTGCCAGAAGAAATATCAATAATCTCAGATATGCAGATGACACCACCCTTATGGCAGAAAGTGAAAAAGAACTAAAGAGTTTCTTGATGAAAGTGAAAGAGGAGAGTGAAAAAGTTTGGTTAAAGCTCAACATTCAGAAAATTAAGATCATGGCATCTGGGCCCATCACTTCATAGCAAATTGATGGAGAAACAGTAGAAACAGTGTCAGACTTTATTTTTTGAGCTCCAAAATTACTGCAGATGGTGACTGCAGCCATGAAATTTAAAAAAAATAAAAAATAAAATAAAAAATGAAACAAAACAAACAAAAAATAAAACAAACAAACAAACAACAACAACAAAAAGCTTGCTCCTTGGGAAAAAAGCTATGGCCAACCTAGACAACATATTCAAAAGCAGAGACATTATTTTGCCAAAAAAGGTCTGTTTAGTCAAAGCTATGGTTTTTCCAGTAGTCATGTATGGATGTGAGAGTTGTATTATACAGAAAGCTGAGTGGCAAAGAATTGATGGTTTTGAACTATGGTGTTGGAGAAGACTCTTGAGAGTCCCTTGCACTGCAAGGAGATCCAACCAGTCCATCCTAAAGGAAATCAGTCCTGAGTGTTTATTGGAAAGGCTGATGTTGAAGCTGAAATTCCAATACTTTGGCCACCTGGTGCAAAAAACTCAGTCACTGGAAAAGATACTGATGCTGGGATAGATTGAGGGCAGAGGAGAAGGGGACGACAGAGAATGAGAAGTTTAGATGGCATCACTGACTCAATGGACATGAGTTTGGGTAAACTCCGGGAGTTGGTGGTGGACAGGGAGGCCTGGCGTGCTGCAGTCCATGGGGTCACAAAGAGTCAGACACAGCTGAGCAACTGAACTGAACTGAACTGATGGCAGCTTTCATATCACAATGAAAGAACTTAGTAGTTGTTACAAGGCAAAGCCTAAAATATTTACTGTCTGGCACTTTACAGAAAACGTTTTGCTGATCCTTGGCATTGATCTCTATAAATGCTCAGAGCCAATAATAAATTTGCTATTTAAGAAGCTAAATCAGCATTAGGATGAGCAACCAGAAAATCTTAGCCATAACAAGAAGATACGTGCTCATGGGGTACTGTCATACTTTCAAATATCTTCCTATGCTCTTTCATCAATATTCAGCATGAAGAAAGCAATGAATGGTACAATAAATCGTTCTGAAGGAGACAAATGTTGAGGGATGTGGATCAAGAAATAATGCATAAATGGCTATAGTGAGAATGTATGGAATTAATAGAATCATGGTAATTTGAAAGGCTCTTTTTATCTTTACAAGATCATTCTTTAGCATCTATGTATCTAAAGTTCTGTATGTTTTTAAAACATAACAGAAGAAAATATTTCAGGAAGAGTAAATAATCTGTCCTTTGTATGGCAGCTACGTTGGAGAGTTTGGCATTTATTCTGAGGGCAATAAAAATCACTGAAATAAATGGTCATTTGATTTGTATTTCAAATGTATTTCTCAGACTGCTATTGATATTAGGATTAGTGAGGCAATAGTGCAAACAGAGTGTGAGAGCGACTACTGCATTTTCTTGGGTGTAGAGATTATGGCAACTTGTAATGGGGTGCTGGAAAAGGAAATAGAGAGAAGTGGACAGTTCTAGGGTATATTTTGGAAGTACTGCTGATATTATTTCCATATAATTTTTTTCTAATTCATGAAATTAGCCACTAATTTATCTAAACTGTATCAAAGGCTATATGTTGCTATTTAACTATAGGAAATAAACACTCAGACAATAATATCCATTGATCAAAATTTTCCCTTCAGTTTTATTTTGCCCTAAAGTTTTTATCTACTTTCTATCTTTCCTTAATTTTTGAAGTTCTCAAAGCATGAATAATATCAAATTCTTTTCATATAGTGGTGTATAGAATTTGATAAATAAATGTAGAATTAAGTTCACACTATTCCATATAATTTGTAGGTTTTCATTTTTCATTTCCTCCTGGACTCCCAAGAGGCATAGGAGATGCTCAGTGTAGCAAGTACCAGTAAAAGATACAACAAGGAATGAAAAGAAAATTAATAATTGAGGTAGAAACTGAATTTTCCCCGACTGAGGCAGCTGAGCGGAGCTACCCTACGTCTGAGGTCAGGGGCAGCAGCGGAGAGGAGCTACCACACATCCGAGGTTAGAAACAGCAGCTGTGCTTTGCAGGAGCAGCCGTGAAGAGATACCCCACGTCCAAAATAACAGAAACCCAAGTAAGATGGAAGGCACGGAGAGAGGGCATCAGAGGGCAGACAGACTGAAACCACAATCACAGACAACTAACCAATCTGATCACATGGAACACAGCCTTCTCTAACTCAATGAAACTAAGCCATGTGGGGCCACCCAAGACGGAAGGGTCATGGTGGAGAGGTCTGACAGAATGTGGTCCACTGGAGAAGGGAATGGCAAACCATTTCAGTATTCTTGCCTTGAGAACCCCATGAACAATATGGAAAGGCAAAATTATAGGATACTGAAACAGGAAATCCTCAGGTCAGTAGGTGCCCAATATGCTACTGGAGATCAGTGGAGAATTAACTCCAGAAAGAATGAAGGGATGGAGCCAAGGCAAAAACAATACCCAGTTGTGGATGGGACTGGTGATAGAAGCAAGGTCTGATGCTGTAAACAGCAATATTGCATAGGAACCTGGAATGTTAGGTCCATGAATCAAGGCAAATTGGAAGTGGTCAAACAGGAGATGGCAAGAGTGAATGTCAACATTCTAGGAATCAGTGAACTAAAATGGACTGGAATGGGTGAATATAACTCAGATGACAATTATATCTACTACTGTGGGCAGGAATCCCTTAGAAGAACTGGAGTAGCCATCATGGTCAACAAAAGGGACTGAAATGCAGTACTTGGATTCCATCTCAAAAATGACAAAATGATCTCCGTTCGTTTCCAAGGCAAACCATTCAATATCATGTTAATCCAAGTCTATGCCCCAACCAGTAATGCTGAAGAAGCTGAAGTTGAACAATTCTATGAAGACCTACAAGACCTTCTAGAATGAACACCCAAAAAAGATGTCCTTTTCATTATAGGGGACTGGAATTCAAAATAGGAAGTCAGGAAATACCTGGAGTAACAGGCAAATTTGGCCTTGGAGTACAGAATAAAACAGGGCAAAGGCTAATAGGGTTCTGTCAAGAGAACACACTGGTCATAGAAAACACCCTCTTCCAATAACACAAGAGAAGATTTTACACATGGATATTACCACATGGTTGACACCAAAATCAGATTGATTATATTCTTTGCAGCCAAAGATGGAGAAGCTCGATACAGTCAGCAAAATCAAAAACAGGAGCTAACTGTGACTCAGATCATGAACTCCTTATTGCCAGATCCAGACTGAAATTGAAGAAAGTGGAGAAAACCACTGCACCATTCAGACATGACCTAAATCAAATCCCTTATGACTATACAGTGGAAGTGAGAAATAGATTTAAGGGACTAGATCTGATAGACAGAATGCCTGAAGAACTATGGATGGAGCTTTGTGACATTGTATAAGAGACAGGACTCGAGAGCATCTCCAAGAAAAATAAACGCAAAAAAGCAAAATGGCTGCCTGAGGAGGCCTTACAAATAGCTGTGGAAAGAAGGGAAGCAAAAAGCAAAGGAGAAAAGGAAAGATATACCCATGTGAATGGAGAGTTCCAAAGAATAGCAAGGAGAGATAAGAAAGCCTTCCTCAGCGATCAATGCAAAGAAATAGAGGAAAACAATAGAATGGGAAACACTAGAGATCTCTTCAAGAAAATTAGAGATACCAAGGGAACATTTTATGCAAAGATGAGCTCAATAAAGGACAGAAATGGTAGGGACCTAACAGATGCAGAAGGTGTCAAAAAGAGGTGGCAAGAATACACAGAAGAACTGTACAATAAAGATCTTCACAACCCAGATAATCACGATGTTGTGATCTCTCATCTAGAGCCAGACATCCTGGAATGTGTAGACAAGTGGGCCTTAGGAAACATCACTACAAACAAAGTTAGTAGAGGTGATGGAATTCCAGTTGAGCTATTTCAAATCCTGAAAGATGATGCTGTGAAAGTGTTGAACTCAATATGCCAGCAAATTTGGAAAACTCAGCAGTGCCCACAGGACTGGAAAAGGTCAGTTTTCATTCCAATCCCAAAGAAAGGCAATCCCAAAGAATGATCAAACTACCGCACAATTGCACTCATCTCACATGCTAGTAAAGTAATGCTCAAAATTTTCCAAGCCAGGTTTCAGCAATACGTGACCCGTGTACTTCCAGATATTCAGGCTCATTTTAGAAAAGGCAGAGGAGCCAGAGATCAAATTTCCAACACCTGCTGGATCATTGAAAAAGCAAGAGAATTCCAGAAAAACATCCATCTCTGCTTTAATGACTATGCCAAAGCCTTTGACTGTGTGGATCACAATAATCTGTGGAAAATTCTGAAAGAGATGGGAATACCAGACCACTTGACCTACTTCTTCAGACACCTGTATGCAGGTCAGGAAGCAACGGCTAGAACTGGACATGGGACAATAAACTGGTTCCAAAGAGGAAAAAGAGTACATCAAGGCTGTATGTTGTCATCCTGCTTATTTAACTTATATGCAGAGTACATCATGAGAGACTCTGGGCTGGAAGAAGCATAAGCTGGAATCAAGATTGCCAGAAGAAAGATCAATAACCTCAGATATGCAAATGACACCACCCTTATGGCAGAAAGTGAAGAAGAACTAAAGAGCTTCTTGATGAAAGTGAAAGAGGAGAGTGAAAAAGTTGGCTTAAAGCTCAACACTCAGAAAACTGAGACCATGGCATCTGGTCCCATCACTTCTTGGCAAATAGATGGGGAAACAGTGGAAACAGTGGCTGATTTTATTTTTCTGGTTTCCAAAATCACTGCAGATGGTGATCACAGCCATGAAATTAAAAGAAGCTTACTCCTTGGAAAGAAAGTTATGACCAATCTAGACAGCATATTAAAAATCAGAGACATTGCCTTGCCAACAAAGGTCCATCTAGTCAAGGCTATGGTTTTTCCAGTGGTTATGTATGCATGTGACAGTTGGAATATGAAGAAAGCTGAGCGGCAAAGAAGTGATGCTTATGAACTGTGGTGTTGGAGAAGACTCTTGAGAGTCCCTTGCACTGCAAGGAGATCCAACCAGTCCATCCTAAAGGAGATCAGTCCTGAGTTTTCATTGGAAGGACTGATGTTGAAGCTGAAATTCCAATACTTTGGCTACCTGATGTGAGTAACTGACTCATTCTAAAAGAGCCTGATGCTCGGAAAGATTGAGGGCAGGAGGATAAGGGGACAATAGAAGATGAGATGGTTGGATTGCATCACTGACTCAATGGACATGGGTTTGGGTGGACTCCGGGAGCTGGTGATGGACAGGGAGGCTTGGCATGCTGTGGTTCATGGGTTTGCAAAGAGTTGGACACAACTGAGCGATTGAACTGAACTGAGGACTTCAATTTTCTCACAAAGTAGAAGAAAAAATAATTTTCAAGAATTAGAAAGAAAAAGGTAAATTAGTTGTCTCGAGAAAGAAGTTACATATTTTGCAATATGGCATAGTTGCAATGTTGATATCCTTGTTAAATGTGGAGGTCACAAATTTGAAATGGCATTATTCTGCACTGTTGTGGAAGATTCATTCGATTTTCAGAAACCAATGAACTATTAGGTTCATATTTTAGATGTTTTTCAAATAGACATTTAAGATATCCAGAATGATTTTTATACCACTGGTAGAGAGGATCACTGAATACTCCATGAAATCTTCTATTGAAAATTTCACTTCCCTCAGCCTTTCCCTGACTAGCCCACTCCTGTTTGTTCTTCATGGCTCAGCCTAGATAGTACTTCCACCAGTAAGCTTGCTCTAGCATCTTTCTGTTGTTTTTTTTTTTTTTTTTTTTTTTTTCAGTTGCTAAGTCAGTGCCCAACTCTTTGTGACCCTATGGACTGCAGCACACCCAGCTTTCCTGTTCTTCACTGTCTCCTGGAGTTTGCTCAAATTCATGTCCATTGAGTCTATGATGTTATCTAATATCTAATCTTCTGACACCCTCTTCTCCTTTGATTTCAATTTTTTGCAGCATCAAGATATTTTCCAATGAGTTGGCTCTTCGCATCAGGTCTCCAAAGTATTGGAGTTTTAGCATCAGTACTTTCAATTAATATTTAGGGTTGATTTCCTTTAATACTGATTGATTTGTTCTCCTTGCAGTCTGAGGGAGCATCCTTCTACTCCAACACAATCAGTTTAGGGTGCCCTTGACTCTTATTCATACTTCTACAATGTATTATACTGTATTCTCACTTTTTATTTTTAAGTCTCACTTACCAGTTAAGAATACTGAGATCAGGAACCATTTTTAATTGAATATTTTATTAATGGTGACTTAATACGTGCATGTAGGAGGGATGAAAGGATCAATACCACATTGCTAAGTAAATATGTAGGAAAGAAAACTGTGTCAGAAAAATTAAAACATTGTGCAAATATATGCTTACAAATATTCAAAGACAAATACATCCCACTGTATACCTATTCATTTTCAAAATGTTAAATGTAACAACTATTCCTGGTATGGTCCAGGGGTGAGTATAGCTATACTGAAGACACAGTTAAATTGCACAGTTATTAGACGATAAATCTTGGTGGTTAGTGTGGAGAATGGAAAGCCTAATCAGCCAATGTAACTATAAAGTAACAGTCAATAACAACCTATCAAAGAATTTCTGAACACATGACAGGGACTTTCAGCAAACTTCAGACATCAAATACCCTTTCTCCTCCCCTACTTCACTTTTCAATGAGTCTTCTACATTCAATTAATACAAACACTAGGATGAAACTGACCCGATTGTGCTCTAGGGTTATCAAGGACCTAGACATTTTAGAGTGGAATTTTAAGCAAATCCTTAATTCTCAAAAGGTCTTAGGACTTGTTTCTGTTACTCAGTTCCTCAAGAACATAGCCATTTTCTCCTAAGTAGCAGCAATCTTTGGGATACTGAATTTTGTAAGCCACTAAGGCAATGCTTTTAGAAGTATAATTCTTAAGTACTCTATAAATATGTGTTGAATGAATTAATCTTTGTGCTACTCATCAATGACCATTATCTGAAGATGACAGGCTCATTCCCAAAATAAAAGAAAGTTGAGAGACGATTCATACCTTCCTTAATGGATTCTTTACCTAATTTCCAAGAAAACATTAATTCAAAGATGCAGTATTTAAAATATATCTATGTGTATACATGTATATATAATATATGCATTTGTCTGTATTAACAATGTGTTTTGAAATAAAGCAGAATATATATTATTTCTATGAATTCTGAATTTAATTACTTTTCTTTAGAAATTGGCTGTTATTTGTCTCTATAACTGCTGAAAATATAAGATCATCTACTCTGATATGGTGCTATACTTACGGTTGTCTTGCTTACTCTCTGTGCCCCCTAGGTAAATTGTAGATTTAAAGCCACATTTAGGCCTGAGACTACACTTCAGCAAAAAAAAAAAAAAAAAGTCAGCAAAGTTAACATCAATGGTAGTAATATTATTAACTGAATCAGGTAGTGCTGATATTCCTCTACCTCTAAACATATTTTCACTTGCTCTCCCACATAACTAACTTTTACTATCTTCAGTATGATGTGTATGGTGTTTTATCACAACTCATAGCTTTAATTTTCATATCTCACTATGTTCTAACGTTATTTACTCAATTCCCTTAAAGATTCAACTACTCTATTACTGGACAAACAGATAATGGTGGCAACTCTTCTAAGTTTAAGAGCACCCTTTTACAACTTAGAGGAGTTTTATGGGAACAATTAAGGAATGGGATTATACCTCACCTATTATCCATGCCCATAATTTAATACCACACCAGGAAAAGATGTAGTTATGACAAATATTATGTCAAAATCAACCTGGCAAATGAAAGTTTACTCCATCAAGCAAAATACAAGATATATTAAGTTATTGGAAACAAAATGAATGGTTGTGTTTTCTGTGTCCAACCAAAATAATGAATTAAATTATATGGAAGCTAGGAAACCTTCTAAATTAAAACCACAAAGTTTTGCACTCAGAGATACTGAAACAAGAAAATTCATGGGAAAGTAAGAAAGAAATCAAGGAGACTTGATGAAACAAGCACAAATAAATTAGACACAGGATTACTTACAAATTGGTGAAATCAGCAGCCAGCTGAGTAGCTTGAAAACTTAAGCAAATAGCATTTGGACATTATATATTGTATGCACATTCAACCAGCTGGCCAAAGAAAGACCTTAATGTAGAGAAGCAAAAGAGTTTTCCAAAGCAATCAGATGTATATTGTTCTCAGTTATTAAGACTCTGGCTATAATCCATATATACAGTTTCTTTTTAAAGGGTTTTTTTTTTTTTTTTTCATTTGGGATCAACATAGTCTGGAAGATTCCAGATACAACCATAGTAAGACTGATTTTGAAACAGTTTAATTCTGACAGTTTAGATGCAGATTAAGGTAAAGACATGAAATATAACACTAATACAATTTCTTAGCTGAGGAAAAGAAGACTATATATCCTCCTCAAATATTTTATGTGCATTGACTTAAAGGGGAATCTCTAATTTTTCTTTTATTCTCCAAATATCACGTGGGATGCTTTTCTCATAGGGAACTTTTTTTTTTTTTTTAATTTTCATACAAACCCTCAACAGGTCTTAGGACTTATTTCTGTTACTCAGTGCCTCAAGAACATAGCCATTTCCTCCTAAGTAGCAGCAATCTTTGGGATACTGAAGAGGATCTGGAAGAGATGAGAGCAAAACCACAATAAAAAAAAATAAAATAATTTAAAACTAATAGAATAAGCTGGCAAATTGTGGCTAAGTCCCAAAGTAGTCTTTTATATGTTCATATTATTTAACAAGCCATTAAATTAAAGAATATTTTAATTTTCTGAAAATTCAGAACTGTGTCCGCAAGGGAGTCAATAAACAAAATAAATAGTTGCAACTGGTATTTTTTGCAATACATAATCTTAAGTCTAAAAGGGAAGAACTAGGACATAGTGAAGGAGTCAGGGGTTCTGTGCAATTTACACTGAGTTTTTTTTTTTTTTTTTTTTTTTCACTGCCTGCAAACTTTATTTATTTATCTTTTTCATTTATTTTTATTAGCTGGGGGCTAATTAATTTACAGTATTGTAATGTTTTTTTGCCATACATTGACATGAATCAGCCATGGATTTACATGTGTTCCCCATCCTGAACCCCACTTCCCACCTCCTTCCCTATCCCATCCCTCTGAGTCGTCCCAGTGCACCAGCCCCGAGCACTTGTCTCATGCATCCAACCTGGACTGGCGATGTGTTTCACACTTGATAATATACATGTTTTGATGCTGTTCTCTCAGATCATCCCACCCTCGCCTTCTCCCACAGAATCCAAAAGTCTGTTCTGTACATCTGTGTCTCTTTTTCTGTTTTGCATATAGGGTTATTGTTACCATCTTTCTAAATTCCATATATATGTGTTAGTATACTGTATTGGTGTTTTTCTTTCTGGCTTACTTTACTCTGTATAATGGGCTCCAGTTTCATCCATCTCATTAGAACTGATTCAAATGTATTATTTTTAATGGCTGAGTAATATTCCGTTGCTTATATGTACCACATCTTTCTTATCCATTCATCTGCTGATGGGCATCTAGGTTGCATCCATGTCCTGGCTACTATAAACAGTGCTGTGATGAACGTTGGGGTGCACGTGTCTCTTTCAGATCTCGTTTCCTCGGTGTGCATGCCCAGGAGTGGGATTGCTGGGTCATATAGCAGTTCTTTTTCCAGTTTTTTAAGGAATCTCCACACTGTTCTCCATAGTGGCTGTACTAGTTTGCATTCCCCCCAACAGTGTAAGAGGGTTCCCTTTTCTCCACACCCTCTCCAGCATTTATTGCTTGTAGACTTTTGGATAGCAGCCATCCTGACTGGCGTCTAATGGTACCTCATTGTGGTTTTGATTTGCATTACTCTGATAATGAGTGATGTTGAGCATCTTTTCATGTGTTTGTTAGCCATCTGTATGTCTTCTTTGGAGAAATGTCTGTTTAGATCTTTGGTCCATTTTTTGATTGGGTCATTTATTTTTCTGGAATTGAGCTTCAGGAGTTGCTTGTATATTTTTGAGATTAATCCTGTCTGTTTCTTCATTTGCTATTCTTTTCTCCCATTCTGAAGGCTGTCTTTTCACCTTGCTTATAGTTTACATTGAGTTTTAATTACAAATTTCTCTGGGAAAACTGAGATAATGAGCTTCAGAGAATTGTAAAGTACAGAAAGAAAAGCTATCAAGTAGCATGAAAATATCTCAAAGCATTAGTTTGGACTGTTTTTATCTAGTTTGAGCAGTCCTCTTGATCCTCTCACCTGTCTCCCTTCTACCCTTACATCTATTCACTTTCTTTTCCTACCACCAACCCCAACACACACAAGTATACTTCTTGTCACTTGTCAGTAGTAAAAAGGAAAGAAAGGAGAATTAATAGGTGAGTATAAGACTATCTAAACAGTGCTGATTATCCAAATGAATTTGAAATATTTAGTTTACAATAAATGTTCTAGTTCAAAATAACTATGTTCTATCACTGAGACAAAACAATTTGAAGTTACTGTGACATATCCATAGCCAATAGCATAGTCTCCTCGTTGAATGAATGTGCAAACCATTAGGTATTTTTTCAAATGAACAATGAATGAGGTCATACATCATAAAACTGGAAAGATAAGACACTTTTTGTATATATGCGCGCCCTATTGCAAAAGTCAGGCTTAAACTGAAGAAAGTACATAAAACCACCAAGCCAAATCCTTTATGATTATAGAATGGAGGTGATGAATAAGATTCGAAGGATTAGATCTGGTACATAGTGTGCCTGAAGAACTATGGGCAGAGTTTTGCAACATTGTATAGGAGGTGATAACCAAAACTACCCCCCCCCAAAAAAAAAGAATGAAAGAAGGCAAAGTGGTTGTCTGAGGAGGCTTTACAAATAGCTGATGAAAGGACGGCAAGAATACACAGAAGAACTGTACATAAAAGGTCTTAATAATCCGGAAAATCAAGATGGTGTGGTCACTCACCTAGAACTAGACAACATGGAGTGTAAGTTAAATGGTCCTTAGGAAATATTACTGCAAACAAAGATAGTAGAGGTGATGGAATTTCAGGTGAGCTATTTAAAATCCTAAAACAAGATGCTCTTAAAGTGCTACACTTAATATATCAGCAAATTTGGAAAACACAGCAGTGGCCACAGAACTGCAAAAGATCAGTTTTCATCCCAATTCCAAAGAAGGGCAACACTAAAGAATGTTCAAATTACTGCACAATTGCACTCACTTCACATGCTATTAAGGTTATGCTCAAAATCCTTCCAGGTGATATCAGAAGTACATGAATGAAGAAACTTCCAGATGTACAAGCTGGATTTAGAAAGGCAGAGGAACCAGAGATCAAATTGCCAACATCTGTTGGATCACAGAGAAAGCAAAGGAGTTCCAGAAAAATATTCATTTATGCTTCATTGACTATGCTTAAATCTTTAATTGTGTGGGTCACAACAAATTGTGAAAAATTCTTAAAGAAATGGAAATACCTGACCATCTTACCTGTCTCCTAAGAAACCTGTATGTGGGTCAAGAAGAAACAGAATCAGACATGAAACAATGGACTGGCCCCAAATTGGGAAAGGAATACGTCAAGGCTGTATATTGTCACCCTGCTTATTTAACTTATATGCAGAGTACATCATGTGAACTGCTGGGCTAGATGAACTACAAGCTGGAATAAAGATTGCTGGGAGAAATACAAACAACCTCAGATGATACTATTCTTGTGGCAGAAAGTGAAGAGAAACTAAAGAGCCAATTGAGACTGAAAGAGGAGAGTGAAAAAGCTGGCTTTAAACTCAAAATTCAAAATACTAATATCATGGCATCCAGTCCCATCACTTCATGGCAAATAGATAGGGAAAAAGTAGAACCAGCTACAGATTTTCTCTTCTTTGACTCTGAAATCACTGTGAACAGTGACTGCAGCCATGCAATTGAAAGATGCTTACTTCTCGGAAGGAAAAATATGACAAGCCCAGACAGCATATTAAAAAGCAAAGACATCACTTTACCAACAAAGGTTGGTATAGTCAAAGTTATGGTTTTCCAGTAGTCATGTACGGATGTGAGAGTTTGACTGTAAAGAAAGCTGAGTGCTGCAGAATTGATGTTTTTGAACTCTGGTGTTAGAGAAGCCTCTTGGGAGTCCCTTGAAGGAGATCAAACCAGTCAATTTCAAAGAAAATCAACCCTGAATATTCATAGGAAGGACTGTTGCTGAAACTGAAGCTCCAACAATTTGACCACCTGATGTGAAGAGCCAACTCATTGGAAAAGACCTATGATGGGAAAGATTGAAGGCAAACGAAGCGGGCAGCAGAAGATGAGATGGTTAGATAGCATTACCAACTAAATGGACATGAATTTGAGCAAACTCTGGCAGATACACTCTGAATTGGCCCATAGATATCATCTAAGGTAATTCTACAAAATAGATGGTAAGGAAAGCAATAACAAAAACATATTAATTTTTCCAGATTCTTCTATAACTAACATGAATTGAGAGAAGTTAGATATTTAAAGAAATATCCTGAGCACACTTAAACTTGATTAGGTATTATTATAATTATTATATGTCAGTATTCCATTCCCAGGGTTTTCTCTGTTAAAACTTTCTGAAAGTAAATCAACTTGGCAAAAAGCCATAAGAGAAACTTGGATACATGAATTGTTGGCATAAGTCACCACTCCCCTAACAGGATAATCAATCTGTCCACTGTTTAATGTGTATAGTTTAAGAGGGAGAATTTTGTCAAATAACTTCCTAGACTTTGTAATCTGAGCCAACATCATTTTTAGCATATTTTTTTCAAATAAGTACATTCAATTCAGTTCAGTTCAGTTGCTCAGTTGTGTCCAACTTTTTGCGACCCCATGGACTGCAGCATGCCAGGCCTCCCTGTCTATCACCAACTCCTGGAGTTTATTCAAATTCATGTCCATTGAGTCGGTGATGCCATCCAACCGTCTCACCCTTTGTAGTCCCCTTTTCCTCCCACTCTCAATCTTTCCCAGCATCAGGGTCTTTTCAAATGACTCAGTTCTTCACATCAGGTGGCCAAAGTACTGGAGTTTCAGCTTTAGCATCAGTCCTTCCAATGAATATTCAGGACTGATCTTCTTTAGGGTGAGTACATTAGAATAAACAAAATCTAGGACATTTCAATGTTTTGGGGGACAATGTCAACAACAGTCTTTAATAAAAGGATTGTCCCAGAGTATCTTAGACTGGCTTCATTTCTTTTCATTATTTTTATCTTTATTCTGTCCCATGGCAATTATTTCCACCATTCCATCTTCCAGCTCACTTCTGCCTTAGTTGTTCTGTTGTTGATTAATTCTAGTATATTTTTTATTTCAGTTATATTATTGTTCACCTCTGTTTGTTATTTAGTTCTTCTAGGTCTTTGCTAAACATCTCTTGTATCTTCTTAATCTGTGCCACCATTAACTTTTCTGAGATCTTGGATCATCTTTACTATAATTATTCTGTAATCTTCTTCCAGTAGATTGCTTATTTTCACTTCACTTTGTTGTTCTTCTGTGGTCTTATCTTGATCTTTCATCTGGGGCATATTCCTGTGTTGTTTCATTTTGTCAAACTTTCTGGAATTTGCAGTTTCCATTCTGCAGGCTGCAGGACCATAGTTCTTACTTCTGCTGTCTGCCCTTTGGTGTTTGAAGCTGTCTTAGAGGCTTTTGCAGTCACCCTGGTGAGAAGGATTGATTACTACCCTATGGTGTGTGGAAATAGTCCTGTCACTCTGGTGGACAGGGCCATACTCAGGTATATTTTAAGCAGCATCTTCTTTTGCTGTTTGATCTAAAGCATTCCAGCACTGGATTGTATAGGCTGTTGGGTGGGGATAGGTCTTGGGGAGAAAATGGCAGTCTCCAGAAGGGTTCATGCCACTGAGTACTTCCCAGAACGACTGCTACCACTATCTTTGTCACTGCAGTGAGTCACAGCTGCAGCTCACCTCTGCAAGAGACCCTTAAATACAAGCAGGTGGGTTTGGTCCAGTCTCTTATGGGTTCACTGTATTTTTCCCTGGGTCCTGTTGCACATGCGACCTTGTGCGCAGTCTCCAAGAGTGTAGTTTCTATTTACCCCAGTGCTGTGGAATTCCTGGGAACAAATCTACCTGGCTTTCAAAGTCAGATTTTCTGGGGGCTCTTCCTCCTGTTGTCAGACCCCCAGCTTGGGAAGCCTGACATGGGGCTCAGGACTTTCATTCCTGTGGGAAAACTTCTGTGATACAATTATTTTCCATGTTGTAGGTCACTCAAATGGTGGGCATCAGATTTTATTTTATCATGTTTGCATTTACCCTACTAACATGTTGCTTCTCCTTTGCCTTTAGGTGTAGGGTATCCTTTTTGGTAGTTTTCAGCTTTTTAATTAATTAATTAATTTGTTTGTTTTGGTCAATGACTTTTCAGCACTTAGTTGTGATCTTGGTGTTTTTGTAAGAAGGTGTGAACTCATGTCCTACTCTGCAGTCTTGAGAGTTTCTGATTATACTACTCAATGCAATCTACAGATTAAATGCAATTCTTATTGAATCACCAATGGCATTTTTCACAGAACTAAAACAAAACAAAAAAGAATCCTAAAATTTGTATGGAGACCCAGAATAGTCAAAACAATCTTGAGAAAGAAAAACAGAGCTAGGGGAATCAGGCTCCCTGACTTCAGACTATAATACAAAGCTACAGTCACCACAACAGTATGGTACTGGCATGAAAAGAGAAACATATATCAATGGAACAGGGTAGAAATCCCAGATGTAAACCCATATATCTATGGTCAATTAATCTACATCAAGAAGCAAGACTATACAATTGAGGAAAGATACTCTCTTCAATAAATATGGCTGTGAAAACTGGACAGCTATACGTAAAAAAATGAGATTAGAACATTCTTTAATACCGTACACAAAAGTAAACTCAAAAGAGATTAAAGACCTAAATGTAAGACCAAATGCTATAAAACACTTAGAGGAAAATATGGACTGATGGCTCATTGACTTAAATTGCAGCAACATCTTTTCCAAGTCTTCTCCTAGATGAGAACAAACACAAAAACAAATGAGATCTAATTAAGCTTAAAATATTTTTCATGGAGAAAGAAATAATGAACAAGATGAAAAAAGACCCTCAAGATGGACAAAATTATTTCAAAAGAAATAACTAAGAAAGGATTAATTTCCAAAATACATAAGCAGTTAATACAACACAATATCAGAAAAGCAAAAAGTTCAGACCAGTTCAGTTCAGTTACTCAATTGTGTCTGACTCTTTCCGACTCCATGAATGACAGCACGCCAGGCCTTCCTGTGCATCACCAACTCACGGATTCTAACCAAACCCACATCCATTGAGTCAGTGATGTCATCCAGCCATCTCATCCTCTGTCGTCCCCTTCTCATCCTGTCCCCAATTCTTCCCAGCATTAGGGTCTTTTTCCAATGACTCAACTCTTCCCATGAGATGGCCAAAGTACTGGAGTTTCAGCTTCAGCATCAGTCCTTCCAATGAACACCCAGGACTGATCTCCTTTAAGATGCACTGGTTGGATCTCCTTGCAGTCCAAGGGTCTCTCAACAGTCTTCTCCAACACCACAGTTCAAAAACATCAATTCTTCAGTGCTCAGCTTTCTTCACTGTCCAACTCTCACATCCATACATGACCGCTGGAAAAATCATAGCCTTGACTAGAAGGACATTTGTTGGCAAAGTAATGTCTCTGCTTTTTAATATGCTATCTAGGCTGGTGATAACTTTCCTTCCAAGGAGTAAGTGTCTTTTAATTTTATGGCTGAAATCACCATCTGCAGTGATTTTGGAGCCCCAAAATATAAAGTCTGACACTGTCTCCACTGTTTCCCCATTTATTTCCCATGAAGTGATGGGACCAGATGCCATGATCTTAGTTTTCTGAATGTTGAGCTTTAAGCCAACTTTTTCATTCTCCTCTTTCACTTTCATCAAGAGGCTTTTTAGTTCCTCTTCACTTTCTGCCATAAGGATGGTGTCGTCTGCATATCTGAGATTATTGATATTTCTCCCAGCAATCTTGATTCCAGCTTGTGTTTCCTCCAGCCCAGCGTTTCTCATGATGTACTCCGCATGCAAGTTAAATAAGCAGGGTGACAATATACAGCGTTGACATACTCCTTTTCCAATTTGGAACCAGTCTGTTGTTCCATATCCAGTTCTAACTGTTGCTTCCTGACCTGCATACAGGTTTCTCAAGAGACAGATCAGATGGTCTGATATCCCCATCTATTTAAGAATTTTCCACGGTTTATTGTGATCCACACAGTCAAAGGTTTTATCATAGTCAATAAAGAAAAAATAAATAGATGTTTTTCTGGAACACTCTTGCTTTCTTGATGATCCAGCAGATGTTGGCAATTTGATCTCTGGTTCCTCTGCCTTTTCTAAAACCAGCTTGAACATCTGGAAGTTCACAGTTCACATATTGCTGAGGCCTGGCTTGGAGAATTTTGTCCATTAATTTACTAGAATGTTAGATGAGTGCAAATGTGCGGTAGTTTGAGCATTCTTTGGCATTGCTTTTCTTTGGGGTTAGAATGAAAGCTGACATTTTCCAGTCCGGTGGCCACTGATGAGTTTTCCAAATTTGCTGATATATTCAGTGCAGTACTTTCACAGCATCACCTTTCAGGATTTGAAATAGCTCAACTGGGATTCCATCACCTCCACTAGCTTTGATTGTAGTGATGCTTCCTAAGGCCCACTTGACTTTGCATTCCAGGATGTCTGGCTCTAGGTGAGTGATCACTCCATCATGATTATCTGGGTCATGAAGATTTTTTTTGTATGGTTCTTCTGTGTATTCTTGCCACCTCTTCTTAATATCTTCTGCTTCTGTTAGGTCCATACCATTTCCGTCCTATATCGTGCCCATCATTGCATGAACTGTTCCCTTGATATCTCTAATTTTCTTGAAGAGATATCTAGTGTTTCCCATTCTATTTTTTTCCCTCTGTTTCTTTGCATTGATTGCTGAGGAAGGCTTTCTTATCTCTCCTTGCTATTCTTTGCAACTCTGCATTCAGATGTTTATAGCTTTCCTTTTCTCCTTTGCTTTTCACTTCTCTTCTTTTCTCAGCTATTTGTAAGGCCTCCTCAGACAGCCATTTTGCTTTTTTTGCATTTCTTTTCCTTGGAGATGGTCTTAATCCCTGTCTCCTGTACAATGTCAGGAACCTCTGTCTATAGTTCATCAGACACTCTGCCTATCAGATCTAGTCCCTTAAATCTATTTATCACTTCCACTGTATAAGGGATTTGATTCAAGTCATATCTGAGTGGTGTAGTGGTTTTCCCTACTTTGTTCAATTTAAGTCTGAATTTGGCAATAAGGAGTTCATGATCTGAGCCACAGTCAGACCCCAGTCTTATTTTTGATGCCTGTATAGACCCTCTCCATCTTTGGCTGCAAAGAATAAAATCAATTTGATTTCAGTGTTGACCATCTGGTGATGTCCATGTATAGTCTTCTCTTGTGTTGTTGGAAAAGGGTGTTTGCTATGACCAATGCATTCTCTTGGCAAAACTCTATTAGCCTTTGTCCTGCTTCATTCTATACTCCAAGTCCAAATTTGCCTGTTACTTCAGGTGTTTCCTAACTTCCTACTTTTTCATTCTAGTACCCTATAATGAAAAGGACATCTTTTATGGGTATTAGTTCTAAAAGGTCTTGTAGGTCTTCATAGAACCGTTCAACTTCAGCTTCTTCAGCATTACTGGTTGGGGCATAGGCTTGGATTACCATGATATTGAATGGTTTGCCTTGGAAATGAACGGAGATCATTCTGTCATTTTTGAGATGGAATCCAAGTACTGCATTTCAGACTCTTTTGTTGACCATGATGGCTACTCCATTTCTTCTAAGGGTGTCCTGCCCACAGTAGTAGATATTCACCCATTCCAGTCCATTTTAGTTCACTGATTCCTAGAATGTTGACGTTCACTCTTGCCATCTCCTGTATGACCACCTCCAATTTGCCTGGATTCATGGACCTGACATTCCAGATTTCTATGCTTTATTGCTCTTACAGCATTGGACCTTGCTCTATCACCAGTCACATCCACAACTGGGTATTGTTTTTGCCTTGGCTCCATCCCTTCATTCTTTCTGGAGTTATTTCTCCACTGATCTCCAGTAGCATATTGGGCACCTACCGACCTGTAGTTCCTCTTTTAGTATCCTATCTTTTTGCCTTTTCATACTGTTCACGGGGTTCTAAAGGCAAGGATACTGAAGTGGTTTGCCATTCCCTTCTCTAGTGGGCCACATTCTGTCAGACATCTCTACCATGACCCGTCTGTCTTTGGTGGCCCCACATGGCATGGTTTAGTTTCATTGAGTTAGACAATACTGTGGTCAGTGTGATCAGATTGGCTAGTGTTCTGTGATTATGGCTTCAGTGTGTCTGCCCTCTGATGCCCTCTCGCAACACAGGCCATCTTACTTGGGTTTCTCTTACCTTGAACATGGGGTATCTCTTCACCGTTGCTCCAGCAAAGCACAGCCGCTGCTCCTTACCTTGGACGAGGGGTATCACCTCAAAGCCGCAAACAACCCAATCAAAACTGAGAAGAAGACCTAAAAAGTAATTTCTTCAAAGAAGACATACATATGTCCAATGAACACATGAAAAAGATATTCAGCATCACTCATTATTAGAGAAATGCAAATCAAAATTGCAGTGAAGTATCAACTCACACCAATCAGAATGACCATCACCAAAAAAATTACACAGAATAAATTCTGGAAAAGATGTGGAGAAAAGGGCACCCTCCTGTGCTGTTGGTGGAAATGTAAATTGATACAGCCACTATGGAAAACAGTATGGAGATTCTTTAACATACTAGGAACAAACCTACCATATGACCCAGAAATCACACTCTGGGTATATACTCAGAGAAAAACCACAATTTTGAAGACACATGTACCCCAGTGTTCATTGTAGCACCATTTACAATAGTCAGAACATGGAAGCAACCTAGATGTCCATTGAGAGAGGAATGGGTAAAGAAGCTGTGGTACATATATACAGTTTAATATCATTTAGCCATAAAAGGAACATATTTGAGTTAGTTGTTCTGAGGTGGATAAACCCAGAGCCTGTTACACAGAATAAAGTAAGTCAGAAAGAGAAAAGCAAATATCATATATGCTGTGAAAGTGCTGCACTCAATATGTCAGCAAACTTGGAAAACTCAGCGGTGGCCACAAGCCTGGAAAAGGTCAGTTTTCATTCCAATCCCAAAGAAAGGCAATCCCAAAGAATGCTCAAACTCCCATACAATTGCAGTCATTTCACACACAGTAAAGTGATGCTCAAAATTATCCAAGTCAGGCTTCATCAATACATGAACTGTGAACTTCCAGATGTTCAAGCTGGTTTTAGAAAAGGCAGAGGAACCAGAGATCAAATTGTGAACATCCACTGGATCATCAAAAAAGCAAGAGTTCCAGAAAAAACAACCATTTCTGCTTTATTGACTAAGCCAAAGCCTTTGACTGTGTGGATCACAATAAACTGGAAAATTCTGAAAGAGATGGGAACACCAGACCACCTGACCTTCCTCTTGAGAAACCTATAAGCAGGTCAGGAACCAACAGTTAGAACTGGATATGGAACAACAGGCTGGTTCCAAATAGGAAAAGGAGTACATCAAGGCTGTATATTGTCACCTTGCTTATTTAACTTATATGCAAAGTACATCATAAGAATCGCTGGGCTGGAAGAAGCACAAGCTGGAATCAAGAATGCCAGGAGAAATATCAATAACCTCAGATATGCAGATGACACCACCCTTATGACAGAAAGTGAAGAGGAACTAAAAAGTCTTTTGATGAAAGTAAAAGAGGGGAGTGAAAAAGTTGGCTTAAAGCTTAACATTCAGAAAACCAAGATCATGGCATCTGGTCTCATTACTTCATGGGAAATAGATGGGGAAACAGTGGAGACAGTGTCAGACTTTATTTTTGGGGGGCTCCAAAATCACTGCAGATGGTGATTGCAGCCATAAAATTAAAAGACGCTTACTCCTTGGAAGGAAAGTTATGACCAACCTAGATAGCATATTAAAAAGCAGAGACCTTACTTTGCCAACAAATGTCCTTCTAGTCAAGGCTATGATTTTTCCAGTGGTCATGTATGGATGTGAGAGTTGGACAGTGAAGAAAGCTGAGCACTGAAAAATTGATGTTTTTGAACTGTGGTGTTGGAGAAGACTCTTGAGAGTCCCTTGGACTGCAAGGAGATCCAACCAGTGCATCTTAAAGGAGATCAGTCCTGGGTGTTCATTGGAAGGACTGATGCTGAAGCTGAAACTCCAGTACTTTGGCCATCTCATGGGAAGAGTTGAATCATTGGAAAAGGCCCTGTTGCTGGGAGGGATTGCGGGGCAGGATGAGAAGGGGATGACAGAGGATGAGATGGCTGGATGGCATCACTGACTCGATGGACATGAGTTTGAGTAAACTCCAGGAGTTGGTGATGGACAGGGAGGCCTGTCGTGTTCTGATTCATGGGGTCGCAAAGAGTCGGACATGACTGAGCAGCTGAACTGAGCTGAATGCATATATATGCAATCTGGAAAATTAATACTGATGAACCTATTAGCAGACAAGGTATGGAGACACATATGTAGAGAACATAACTTGTGGACACAGCTGCAGAAGGAGAGGGTGGGACAAATTGAGAAAGTGGCATTGACATGTATTCACCATCATGTAAATTAGCTAACTAGTGGGAAGCTGCTATATAACACTGGGATCCTAGCCTGGGCCTCTCTGACTACCTAAAAGGGTGGGTTGGAGGGGTGAAGAAGGCTCAAGAGGGAAGTTATATATATATATATATATATATATATATATACACACACATATGACTGATTCACATTGCCATATGACAGAACCGACACACATTATAAACAAAATAATTTGAAAAAAACAGATGGGACATAAAATCGAAAGCTTTTGCACAGCAAAGAAAACCATAAAAAAATGAAAAGACAGCCCACAGAATAGGAGAATATATTTGCAACAAACAAGGGATTTGTTTCCAAAGTTTACAAAGTTCATGTGGTTCAATATGAAGAAAGCAAACAACCTAGTCAAAAAATGAGCAGAACACCTAAATAGACAAATTTTCAAAGAAGACATACAGATGGCCAACAAGCTCTTGAAAAGATGTTCCACTTTGATAATTATTAGAGAAATCAAAACTACAATATCACCTCACACCAGTCAGAATGACCATTATCAAAATTTCTATAAGGCATAAACCCTGGAGAAGGTGTGGAGAAAAAGGAACCTCCTACACTGTTAGGGGGAATATAAATTGGAACAGCTACCTTGAAGAACAGTATGGAGGTTTCTTAAAAAGCTAAAAATAGAGCTACCATATGACCCAGCAATTCCATTCCTGGGCATATATTGAAAAGATACATGCATCTCAATGTTCATTGCCCTGATATTTACAGTAGCCAAGACATGGAAACATCCAAAACGTCCATCAGCATATGAATGAACAAAGAATAGGTGGTACATATATTTTATATAATGGAATATTACTTAGTTATTAAAAGGAATGAAATAATGCCATTTCTAGCAACATAGATGGATCTGGAGATTATCATACTAAGTGAAGTAAGTCAGACAGAGAAAGACAAATATCATATAATATCTCATATGCAGAATCTTAATATATATATATATATATATATAAATGAACTTCTATACAATACAGAAACAGATTCAGAGAATTAGAGAACAAAGTTACCCCAAGTTACCAGGGAGGAAGAGTAGGCGGTAAGGATAGAATGGGAGTTTGAGATTGACATGTACATGATGCTATATTGAAAATAGATAACCAACAAGAACCTATTGTATAGCACAGGGGGCTCCGCTAAATATTCTGTAATAAACTAAGTAGGAAAAGAATTTGAAAGAGAACAGATATAAGTATATGTATAGCTGAATCACTTTGCTCTACACCTGAAACTAACACAATATTGTCAATCAACTATACTCTAATGTAAAACAAAAACTTAAAACAAACAAACAAAAAATTTGGATTTTCGGTACACAAATATATCAACTCAGTACAAATAATAACTTGTGTGATTAAAATTTGCACATACTTATATGACAAATAATACACTTAACAGTTAATTTCAGCCCTTAAAATGTGAAATAATATATGTAAAGGGCTTAGTACTGTGTGGTTAAAGAAAGATGTTAATTAAACCATCAGCTATCATCCCACAGTAAGAACAGAGAATGAATTTGAAGATGATCTAGTTCGCCCTTTTCATTTTGTGGAATGGGAACATTCATGTTCAGATAGGGTAAAGAACTTATTTAAACAGTAGAGATAATTATTAGAAGAATCAGGTTATTTGATTTTAAGCCCAGTGTTTGTTCCACCAAATGACATTCTCCTTCTAAATGATTATCAACTCATCTCAACATAAATATACATGTGGATTCAACCAAACTGAATTAAGACTATATGCATTTTAGTAATTGGAGAAGGAAATGGCAACCCACTCTAGTAATCTTGCCTGGAAAATCCCATGGGGAGAGGAGCATGGGGTGGCAATGAGCCAGACACAACTTAGTGACTAAACAATTTCCTGAATTCTCATGCTTTCTCTATGATGCAACAGACGTTCGCAATTTGATCTCTGGTTCCTTCACCTTTTCTAAATCCAACTTGTACATCTGGAAGTTCTTAGTTAACATTCTGTTGAAGCCTAGCTTGAAGGATTTTGAGCATTAATTTGCTAACATGTGAAATGTGCACAATTATGCAGTAGTTTGAACATTCTTTGTCATTAACCTTCTTTGGGATTGGAATGAGAATTGACTTTTCCAGTCATGTGGCCCTTGGTGAATTTTTCAAATTTGCTAGCATATTACGTGCAACTGTTTAACAGTATTATCTTTTAGGGATTGGAATAGCTCAGCTGAAATTCCATCAACTCCGCTAGCTTCATTCATAATGATGCTTCCTAAGAAAGCCTCTTGATGAGGTTGAAGGAGGAAAGTGAAAAAGCTGTCTTAAAACTCAAAATTCAAAAAACTAAGATCATGGGATCTGGTCCCATCACTTCATGTCAAATAAAAGGGGAAAAAGTGGAAGCAGTGACATACTTTATTTCTGGGGACTCCAACATCACTGCAGATAGTGATTGCAGCCATGAAATTAAAAGATGCTTGTTCCTTGGAAGAAAAGCTATGACAAACCTAAACAGCATGGTAAAAAGCAGAGACATTACTTTGCTGACAATTGTCCATCTATTCAAAGTTATGGTTTTTCCGGCAGTCATGTACAGATGTGAGAGTCGGACCTAAAAGTAGGCTGAGTGCCAAAGAATTGATATTTTCTTACTGTGGTAAGAAAAAAGAAGACTCTTGAGAGTCCCTTGGACAGCAAAGAAATCATACCAGTCAATCCTAAAGGAAAGCAACTCTGAACGTTCATTGGAAGGACTGATGCTGAAGCTGAAGCTCTGATACTTTGGCCACCTCATGTGAAGAGCTGACTCATTGGAAAAGACCTTGATGCTGGGAAAGAATGAGGGCAAGAGGGAGAGGGAGTGACAGAGGATGAGATAGTTCGATGCATCGCCAACTCAGTCGACATCAGTTTGAGCAAACTCTGAGAGATAGCGAAGGACAGGGAAGCCTGGTGTGCTGCAGTCCATGGGGTCGCAGAATCAGACACAACTGAGCAACTGAAAAACAAGTGAGATCATCTCTTCATTCATAATATTTTTAAGGTATGACTTCACTCTTTTTTTCTTCCCTTTGATCATTCTACTGGATGTTTATCAATTTTATTGATTTTTATCTAAGAACCAGCTTTTGTTTACATTGATTTTCTCTGTTGTTTTCTGTTTTCTATTTCATTGTTTCCTTCTTTGATTTTTATTCTTTTCTTTCTCTTACTTCAAGTTTAATTTGCTCTTCTGTTTCTAGTTCCTTGAGGCAAGTTTCATGTAAGCAGTACATAGTTGTATCTATATTTTTCATCTCTTCTTTTAATTGGAGGTATTTAGATATTAACAGTTAACATGTATATTACTGTGGTTAGGTTTGAGCCTATCATCTTTCAATTTGTTTTCTATCTGTCCCATCTGTTCTTTGTCCTTTTCCTAATCGTTTCCGTCTTCTTTTGGATTGTTTATTTATGCAATTAACATTGCCAGGTTTTAGTTGATTACCAGTAGTTCCTTGTTGTTGTTGTTGTTTTGTTGTTGTTGTTGTTGTTGTTGTTTTAATTTTTGTGTTGGCTTTAGGGCTTATAGGATACATTGTTAACTTCTCAGTCCAATGGTACTATAATACTTCACATATAATGTAAACTTCTTACAATAGTTTATTTCCAATTCTCCTTTTCTGGACTTTGCGGTATTATTTTCAACTAAAATTTAATTGTTATTTTATTTCATTTTTTTAAACAATCAGTTACTTCTTATAGAGATTTAAATAACAATAAAATAATTGTATATTTACTGACATAATTAACATTCTCGATGCTCTTCATTCCTTTGTGTTGAACCAGATTTCTCATTGGTATTTTTCTTCATCTTGAAAACTCCCTTTAACATTTTATGTGCTGTGGGATTCTACAGAGATGAATTATTTTAGTTCTTGAAGCAAAATGTCTTTATTTCACCTTCATTTTAAAAAGATATTTTGCCTGGATAAAAGAAATTCTGGGCTGACAATTTTATTTTTTATTTCAGTACTTTAAAGATGTTGCAACACTTCTCGTTAGCATTTTTTCCAACAAGTATATGTATGATACCATCCTTAACTTTGTTCCTCTGTTCAAGCGTGTATTTTTTTTTTGTCCCCCCTGCCTGCTTTCAAAATTTTCTCTTTATCAGTGGGTTGAGCAATTTGACTGTGATGTGCCTTGCTGTTTTCTTCATGTTTTTGTTTGGTTTTATTGAACACCTGGGATAAGTGAACTTATGAAGAAACTGAAAGTGTTAGTCCCTCACTCATGTCTGACACAATGGAACCCCATAGACATAGCCTGCTAAGCACCCCTTTCCATGGGATTTTCCAGGCAAGAATATTGAAGTGAACTGCTATTCCTTTCTCCAGGGGATCTTCCCAACCCAGGGATTGAACCCAGATTTCCTGCATTGCAGGCAGATTCTTTACAGTCTGAATCACCAGGGAGCCCTACATGAACTTACACTTTTCATCAAATTTGAAAATTTTCAGCCATTATTCTTCAAATATCAATACTTTTGTAGGTACCCACGTCTCTCCCCTTTATTTAAGATGTAAATTTTATGCATATTAAGCTCTTTGAAATTATACCACTGGTCACTGCTGGTGTGTTCATTTTATTTTATTCTTATTTCTTTGTTTCATTTTTGACAGTTTCCATTGTTAGGTTCTCAAGTTCACTAATCTTTGCTTTGTTTAGTATATTAATAGCATTAAACTGAGCAGAACCACATTTCTATATAAGACCAATCCTGTGCATTTTTATATAAGGCAGAATAATTTTCATTTCTAAAGTTTGTTTTGGATCTTTTATATCTGTCATGTCTTTAGTTAACGTTTGACATATGCAATATTGTTATAATGGGCTTTTCAGGCAGCTCGATGGTAAAGAATCTGCTTGCCAAGCAGGAGACCCAGGTTGGGTCCCTGGGTCAGTAAGATCCCCTGGAGAAGGAAATGACAACCCACTCCAGTATCCTTGCCTCGGAAATCCCATGGACAGAGGAGCCTGGTAGGCTACAGTCCATGGGGTTGCAAAGAGTTGCAAATTACTTAGCAAGTAAATTACCACTGCCAATACAGTTATAATAACTGGTTAATACCCTTGTCTGCTGATTGTACTACTTGTGTTAATTCTGAAAGTGAAAGTGATTCAGCTGTGTCCAATTCTTTGCCTCACCTGGTGTCCTCACACACCTATTGTGATCAGCACTCTGCTGAATACCAAGAGAGACTCTCAACATATCTTCAAGGTTCACCCTCTGCCAAGATAACTCCTCTCTGGTACTGTTATCTGTGAGTTTTCTCCCTGAGAACTGAGATACCTGCTTTTTTTTTTTTTTTTTTTTGTGAGCATTCCACTAGGCTGTTCCCTCTGCTGTTTGCCAGAAACAATCCCAAAGCAGTAAAGTGAGGCAATTTCAGTTCCCACTTCATTTCTTTCTTGTCTTTCATGGATCACTGTCCTTTATTTCCTGATGTCAAGTGTCTTAAAAACAGTTGTTTCACACACACACACACACACACACACAAAGTTGCTTAAGAGGGGAAGATAGATATAATTCCTATTACTCCATTTTAACTAGAAGCAAAATCCTCAACACATTAATAGCTTTATTCTAAATCAAACAGTAAATGAACTGAAATAATCTTTATTTTCCCTAAAACTCCTAGCACATTGGCAAATATGGACGTGGCCTATTTGGTATGTCAATTTTCTTCAGCCAAAAATTATCAGGAACACACAGTTAGTAGAAAAAGTTGAATTTATTACTCATTTCAGTGAGAGACTATGCACCTTCTGAAACCATGCGACACCTCATAAATCTGCTGGGTTTAGCAAATAAAAATACATAATACTCAAATTTTAACTTCACATAAACAATGAAAAATGATGTTCTAGAACTATGTTATGATGCAATATTTGGAATATACTTATATTAAAAAGTTATTTATTTAAAGTTCAAATATGTTGTAATCTTGAAAATCTAATGTGACGGTGTTAAAGGTGGGGCCTTTGGGAGGTGATTTGTTCATGAGGGGAAGCCTGCATAAATGGTATTATTATTAAAGAGATCCCACAGACTCTCTAGTCCCATCCACTAAGAGAGGATACAATTAGAAGTCGGGAACTCAGAAGAGGACCTTCACCTGACCATGTTGAAACCCTGATCTTGGATCTCCAGCCTTAGAACTATAAGAAATAAATTTTTGTTAATAATCTGCCCAGTCTGTGGCATTTTATTATAGAAGTCCAAATGGACTAAGACACCTAGTCACAGTAAGAGAGTGTTACAAATATTACTAATTATTTAGAGTCAAAGAGTTCAGGCTCCTGTTAGGTATTAGGAAGTTGGGTTGAGTGGTTAAGAAAGTGAAGCTTTGGTATAGATTGAGAGTTTAAGTGACTGGGGGCAATTTTCTGATTGGGTATCTTCTTAATAAGCATTACAATAGGAATGGTCGGATTAGAACAAAGATATAGTTGCTATTGGTAGAGAGGCAGCAATCACTCAGGTTAGTCAGGTGTGTTTATGCAGAACCTGGGACCATTGAATGTGTATCTTACAAGATAAAAGGGACTTTGAAGATGTAATTACCTCAAACTACTGCACAAATGCACTCATCTCAGACGCTAGTAAAGTAATGCTCAAAATTCTCCAAGCCAGGCTTCAGCAATACATGAACTGAGAACTTCCAGATTTTCAAGCTGGTTTTAGAAAAGGTGGAGGAACCAGAGATCAAATTGCCAACATCCACTGAATCATCAAAAAAGCAAGAGAGTTCCAGAAAAATATCTATTTCTGCTTTATTGACTATGCCAAAGCCTTCAACTGTGTGGATCACAATAAACTGTGGAAAAGTCTGAAGGAGATGGGAACACCAGACCACCTGACCTGCCTCTTGAGAAACCTGTATGCAGGTCAGGAAGCAACAGTTAGAGCTGGACATGGAACAACAGACTGGTTCCAAATAGGAAAAGGAGTACGTCAAGTCACCCTACTTACATACAGAGTACATCATGAGAAACGCTGGGCTGGAAGAAGCACAAGCTGGAATCAAGATTGCCAGGAGAAATATCAATAACCTCAGATATGCAGATGACACCACTCTTATGGCAGAAAGTGAAGAAGAACTAAAAAGCCTATTGATAAAAGTGAAAGAGGAGAGTGAAAAAATTGGCTTAAAGCTCAACATTCAGAAAACTAAGATCATGGCATCTGGTCCCATCACCTCATGGGAAATAGATGGGGAGACAGTGGAAACAGTGTCAGAGTTTATTTCTTTGGGCTCCAAAATCACTGCAGATGGTGACTGCAGCCATGAAATTAAAAGACGCTTACTCCTTGGAAGGAAAGTTATGACCAACCTAGATAGCATGTTAAAAAGCAGAGACATTACTTCGCCAACAAAGGTCCGTCTGGTCAAGGCTATGGTTTTTCCAGTGGTCATGTATGGATGTGAGAGTTGAACTGTGAAGAAAGCTGAGCACCGAAAACTTGATGCTTTTGAACTGGGGTGTTGGAGAAGACTCTTGAGAGTCCCTTGGACTGCAAGGAGATCCAACCAGTCCATCCTGAAGGAGATCAGTCCTGGGTGTTCATTGGAGGGACTGATGCTAAAGCTGAAACTCCAATCCTTTGGCCACCTCATGCGAAGAGTTGACTCATTGGAAAAGACCCTGATGCTGGGAGGGATTGGGGGCAGGAGGAGAAGGGGACAACAGAGGATGAGACGGCTGGATGGCATCACCGACTCGATGGGCATGAGTTTGATTGAACTCCGGGAGTTGGTGATGGACAGGGAGGCCTGTCGTGTTCTGATTCATGGGGTCGCAAAGAGTCGGACACGACTGAGCCACTGAACTGAACTGAACTGGACTGGACTGTAGCTTGCAAGGCTCCTCTGTCCATAGGATTTTCCAGCCAAGAATGCTGATGTGAGTTGCCATTTCTTTCTCCAGGGGATCTTTCTGACCCAAGGATTGAACCCGGATCTCCTATATCGCAGGCAGATTCTTTGCAGTCTGAGCCACCACATATGCATAGTCTCCCCTATTATCAACACCCTTTCAACTGAAGTATCTTTTTTTTAACCTTCAGTTTCACTCTTGGTGTTGTACATTCTATGGGTTTGGAAAAATCTATCATGGTATATATCCATCATTATAATATAATACAGAATATTTGAACTGCCCTAAAAATCCTCTGCTTTCCCTAGTCATTTCTACCCCACTCCCTAACTCCAGTGGTTCTGTTAAGTTTTCAATGGCTCCGTCGTGTCCGACTCTTTGTGGGTCACATGGACTGCAGAACACCAGACTTCGCTGTCTATCACCAACTCATGGAGCTTGCTCAAACTCATGTCCACCGAGTTGGTGATGCTATCTAACCATCTCATCCTTTGTCATCCCCCTTTTCTCCTGCCTTCAGTCTTTCCCAGCATCAGGGTCTTTTCCAATGAGTCAGTTCTTTGCATCAGGTGGCCAAAGTATTGGAGTTTCAGCTTTAGCATCAGTCCTTCCAATGAATATTCAGGACTGATTTCCTTTAGGATTGACTGTTTTCATCTCCTTGCAGTCCAAGGGACTCTCAAGAGTCTTATCCAACACCACAGTTCAAAAGCATCAATTCTTCAGTGCTCAGCTTTCTTTATAGTCCAACTCTCACATCCGTCCATGACTACTGGAATGAATTTTTCATTGTCTCCCTACTTTTGCCATTTCTAAAGTGGCACACAGAATCATAAAGTATGTAGCCTTTTCAGATTGGTTTCTTTCAATTAGTACTATGCATCTAGTTTTTTTTCCATGTGTTTTCATAGCATGAATGCTCATTTCTTCTTAACACTGAATAATGTTCTACTGTCTGGTTATACCACAGTTTATTGGGGCTTCCCTCATAGCTCAGTTGGTAAAGAGTCTGCCTGCAATGCAGGAGACCCAGGTTTGATTCCTGGGTCAGGGAGATCCCCTGGAGAAGGAAATGGCAACCCACTCCAGTATTCTTACCTGGAGAATCTCATGGACAGAGGAGCCTAGCAGTCTATGGAGTCGCAAGACTTGGACTTGACTAAGCACATGCAGTACAGTACAGTACCACAGTTTATTTATCCATTTACTTACTGAAGGACATCTCATTTGTTTCCAAGTTTTGGCAGTTATGAATAAATATGTTATAAACATTCATGTAGAGGTTTTTGTTTGGACATGTTTTCAGGTTCTGTGGGTAAATACTAAGGATTACTGGATCGTATGGTAAGAGTATATTAAGTTCTATAGGAAACCAACAAACCTTTATCCAAAGTGGCGTACAATTTTGCATCCCCACCAGCTATGAATGAGAGAACCTGTTGCTCCAAATCCTCATCAGCATTTGTTGTTGTCAGTGTTCTAGATTTGGCCATTCTAATAGGTGTGTAGTTGTATCATTGTTATATAAATTTCCGTTTCCCTGGTTACATTTGCTATGGAGCATCTTTTCATATGCTACTTGCCATCTATATATCTTCTTTGGTGAGGTGTCTACAAAGGTCTCTGTCAAGTTTGTTTTCTCATTGAATTTTAAGAATTCTTTGTATATTTTGGGTAATAGTCCTTTTTAAAATGTGTCTTTTGCAAAAAACTGGTTTGCAAAAGCCAGTCTATGGTTTGTTGTCTTTTTCTCTTAACATTTTCACAGTTTCTAATTTTAATGAAGTCCAGCTTCAATTTACTAATTTTTCATACATAGTTTAAATGAATTTTTTTTTTTCTATTCTTAACTAAATACAGACGGCTAAGAAAACAAAAGTTGAATGTTTTAGATGGATGTGCGAGGCCAGTACAATTTCTTTAAGACAAAAGAGGAATTATGGTACTAAAGTATATAAAGGTATTAAAATGTGTTCCTTAGAATTACTGCCTCAGCTTCCTATTCAATAGTGCATGTGGAAAATTGGTAACGGGTTATGTGTGTGCGTGTGCTTAGTGCCTCAGTCATGTCCAGCTCTTTGAGACACCATGGACTGTAGCCTTCCAGGCTCCTCTGTTCTTGGAATTCTCCAGGCAAGAATCCTGGAGTGGATAACCATTCCCTTTTGCAGGGGATCTTCCCAACCCAGTGATCAAACCTTGTCTCCTGCATTGCAGGCATATTCTTTACTGTCTGAGCCACCAGGGAAGCCTGCAATGAGTTATATGCAATACCTGTAAGACACTTCTCTCCTCTACAGTGTAGGATGCTCTAGAATTCATAAACTCATCATAAAAGTAAGACTTCAGTCCACACTATAACAATTATCAAAGAAATTACTAATACTCTAGACATATCTGATAACATATTGGGGCCTTCAGATCGGCTCTAGAGCCACCATCATGAATCTCTGAGAATAGTGTGGATTTGCTGAAATTTTCTCAGACTTAATTCGGTCTTGCTGACTAAACTCTGTGGGATCAACCATGTGATCCATAGACATTCTTACTTTTGAGTGATAAATAGATTAACTGTGCCAGATGCCTAGCTAATCTGCACTTCAGTGACTGTTTGACAGAATCACTTCTATAGATGTTATATTTTCCAAGCTGAGAAAGATCTGATTAACTTATTTTTAAATAAAATTTATATTATAGTGACAGCCTTAGAATAAAATTAAATACTCTAGATTCACTGAATAGTAATCATTAAGATTTATTGTTAGTTTTTTTTTTGTTTGTTTGTTTGTTTGCCACAGTCCAGACTAAATCTAATGGGAAACTATGAGAGTCAGAAACATTAGAATAGAACCAAGTGATAAGTTAAGAAAAGGATTAAAATGTGACTTGCTGTTTTTTTTCCAGGACTAATTTTTTTTTTTAATTGAATGCTAAACTCATTCAGGATAACAAGTAGATTTAAAGGCAGTTCATGTGTTATTAATATGACAAATTTTTTTCCCTCAAATGACATTATATTAAATGAACAGGCATGCAAACTGATAATAATTTTCCTACCTATCCAATGAAATTTTATTATCATTAAATATCTACTGAAGAAAAGATCTACTTACAGAGTTGTCAGTACATTTATTGAAGATTTAGTATTCATTTCCACTTGATAACAGATATGGAAAGTAACACATTTATTCTATTTTGTGTGACTATCTAGAAGATGAAGAAGTTAAAAATGAAAAAAAAAAAAACTAAGATTAAGATGAAACTTTGGAGATATACACAATCCCTGAAATTCTATGTGCCTTACTTAAATTGTACTTAAAGTATAAGAATTGTTTTCATGAGATAAATGACCTTATCATTTGTGATTTCTGTATCCAAGTAGGTAATTGAAGCTAGTTTTATTAGCTGTGGATAAAGTTCATAAGTTCACATAAATGAAAGATAAAATTATTCTTTCTCTCTTTTCAAACGTTTTCTTGGTCTGAAACACTTCTACTTGCAGGCTGGTAACATCATAAGAAAAAGAGAGTAGAAATTCTTAAGAAGAGATACAAAACCTGCCCTTTACTGGAAAAGTGTATAGAGCTTTGAGACCGGCTTGACAAGCAAGGTTTCCAAAAGCACGATATGGAGGGAGAATAAGAAACAAGACACAAGAATTAAGTGAAAAGCGAGGATCAGGTGACCAACACCGCTCCAAGGTGAAGATGCAGAAACTGAATCCAAGCCAACCTTATTATACTTTCGGCTGTGAAGGAAAGAATATGCAGGGAGTTAAGCTATAACTCACATGGCCTTCAGGGCCAAAGAACAAAGTGATCATTAACCATTGAGTAACTAAGAAACAGTAATCAATAACAAATCAGTAACTAAGACTAATATTCTCATCTATAGATTTTCCACCTGAAGATTTTCCTCCAGATACATAAAACATGTGACTCTGAGACGCCAGTTGGAAAAAAGTCAGGTCGGTTTCCCAACCCCAGGATCATATCTTATTTTCAAGACTATGAACTCTGGATCTGTTCTAAGAGTCTCATGCCTTATAGCATCCAGTTTATCAATAATTACAAATTTCTTTTGTGACCCTTGCTGGGTCTGCTTTTCTTTTATTCTTCCTGTCTCTTACCTAGAGGACATAGAGAAAAAAAAAATTTGAAAACCCCTCTCTCAACTCTTAGTCATTCAGTATTTTCATGCTTGACTCAATGTCTTCCTAATTCAACTCTTGTCACAGTCCTCAGAGATTTCAAAGTCCATTTAGTATGCTCATCTGACAGCCAAATTTTGAAATGCCTGAATTTTCATACCAGTGAACTTCTCCATTCTATTTCAGAAATATCTCTCCTAAGACCTACAGCTGAAAATTCTATTTAACTAAAAGCATTATAAACTCTTAATATTCCACTCATATAAAACAGCCATCTAGACATGACTTTTGGCCTAATGTTACCTTAATGTCTTTATTTTTTTTTAATTTTTATTTTATATTGAGGCATAATTGATTAATCCAGTAAACAATTGATTATTATTTTCAGGTGTACAGCAAAGTGATTCAGTTATACATATATGTGTATCTTGGGCTGTCCAGATGGCACTAGTGGTAAAGAACCCACTTGCCAATGCAGAAGACATGAAAGATACGGGTCCGATCCTTGGGTCAGAAAGATTCCCTGGAGGAGGGCACGGCAACCCACTCTAGTACTCTTACCCAGAGAATTTCCATAGACAGAGGAGTTGGGCAGGCTGTAGGATGGCAAAGAGTTGGACATGACTGAAGTGACAGTATGCACCCATGCATGCATGCATATGTGTGTCTGTTCTTTTCCAATTCTTTTCCCATCTAGGTTATTACAAAATATTGAGCAGCATTCCCTGTTCTACACAGTAGATCCTTGTTGATTATCTACTTTAAATATGGGAGTGTGTACATGTCAATCCCACACTCCCAATCTATCCTCCCTCTTACCCCTCCCCCCACCCTGGGTAACAATACGTTTATTGTCTAACTCTGTGAGTGTGTTTCTGTTTTGTGGGTAAATTCATTTGTATCATTTCTTAAGATTCTGCATATAAGTAATATCATATGATATTTCTTCCTCTTTCAGACTTACTTCATTTAATATGATAATCTCTGGCCCATCCATGTTACTGCAAATGGCATTATTTCATTCTTTTCAATAGCTGGGTAATATTACATTATATATATGTGTGTATATATATAATGTATTATATGTATAAATATATATAATATATTATATATATATATATATATATACACACACACACATGTGTCACATCTTCTTTATCCATTCATCTACCAATGAGATTTAGTATGCTTCCACATCTTGACTACTGTAAACAACACTGTAATGATACTGGGATGCATGTATTCTTTCAATATGTGCCCAGGAATGGGATTACTGGGTCACACAGTACCTCTATTTTTAGTTTTTTAAAGAACCTCCATCCTATTTTCCATAGTAACTGTACCAATTTACATTCCCACCAACAGTGGAGGAGGGTTCCCTTTTCTCCACACCCTCTCCAGAGTTTATTGTTTATAGATTTTTGGTGATGGCCATTCTGACCAGTGTGAGGTGATACCTCATTGTATTTTTGATTAGCATTCCTCTACTAATGAGCAATGTTGAACATCTTTTCATGTATTTAATAGCCATCTTTATGTCTTCTTTGAAGAAATGGCTGTTTAGGTTTTCTGCCCACATTTTGATTTTTGTTTGTTTGTTTTTTCTGGTATTGAGCCATATGAGCTGCTTCTTCAACAAGTAGTGAGGTTTCCCTGGTGGCTCAGTGGCAAGGAATCCACCTGCCAATGTAGAAGATGCAGGTTAGATCCTTGGGGCAGAAAGATCCCCTGGAGAATGAAATGGCAATCCACTCTAGTATTCATGCCTAGGATATTCTATAGACAGAGGAGCCTGGCTGGCTACAGATTCAGACATGACTTAGTGACTAAACTTGGGCTTCCCTGGTGGCTCAGCTTTAAAGAATCCACCTGCAATGTGAGAGACCTGGGCTTGATTCCTGGGTTGGGAAGATCCCCTGGAGAAGGAAATGACTACCCACTCCAGTATTCTGGCCTGGAGAATTCCATGGACTATACAGTCCATGAGGTCACAAAGAGTCAGACATAACTGAGCAACTTGCACTTTGCACTAGTGACTAAACAACAAGAAATAGTGATGTTGAGCTTGTTTTCATGTGCTTTTTGGCCATCTGTATGATTCATTGGAGAAATATTTATTTAGGTGCATGCATGCATGATGCTAAGTCGCTTCAGTCATGTCCAACTCTTTGTGACCCTATGGACTGTAGCCTGCCAGGCTCCTCTTTCCACAGGATTCACCAGGCAAGAATACTGGATTGGGTTGCCTTGCCCTCTTCCAGGGGATCTTCCTGATCCAGGGATCGAACCCGGGTCTCTTATGTCTTCTTCATTGGCACATGGGTTCTTTACCACTAGCACCACCTGGGAAGCCCATCATATTTATGTATCCTACTGATTTTTATTAGGTTATTTTTCTTTATACTGAGCCACATAAACTGTTCATAAATTTTGGAGATTAATCACTTTTTGTTGTATCATTTTCAAATATTTTCTCCCATTATGTGGGTTATCTTTTCATTTTGTTTATGGTGTCCTTTTCTTTGCAAAAGATTTTAAGTTTAGTTAAGTCTCATTTATTTATTTTTTGTCTTTATTTACATTACTCTAGAAGAAGGCTTGGAAAAGACATTGCTGTGATTTATGTCAAAGAGAGTTCTGCCTATGTTTTCCTCTAAGAGTTTTATGGTATCCAGTCTTAACATTTAGATATTTAATCCATTTTGAGTTTATTTTTGTGTATGGTGTTAAAGTATGTCTTAATCTCATTTTTTAACATATAGTTATCCAGTTTTCTCAGCACAATTTATTGAAGTGACTGTTTTTCCTCCATTGTATAGCCTTGCTTCCTTTGTCATAGATTAATTAACCATAGGTTTGTGGATTTATTTCTGGTCTTTCTATCTATTCCATAGATGTATATTTCTGTTTGTGTGTCTCTACCATACTGTTGTCATGACTGTAGCTTTATACTATAATCTAAAGTCAGGGAGCCTGATTCCTCCATCTCTGTTTTTTTTTTTTTTTTCCCCTCCTCAAGATTGCTTTGGCAATTTGAGATCTTTAGTGTCTTCATAAAAATTTTAAGATTTTTTTTGTCCTAGTTCTGTGAAAAATGCCATTAATAATTTGAAGAAATTGCATTGAATCTGTAGACTGCCTTGAGTAATGTATTATTTTGACAATATTGATTCTTCTAATTCAAGAACATTGAACATTTTTCCATCCATATGTGTCATCTTTGATTTCTTTCATTAGCATCTTATAGTTTCCAGAGTTCAGATCCTTTGCTTCTTTACTTCTAGGTATTTTATTCTTTTTGATGTGATGGTAAATGAGATCGTTTCTTTAAGAATTTTTCTTTCTGATCTTTTGTAGTTATAGAAGTGAAGTGAAAGTCACTCAGCCGTGTCTGACTCTTTGAGACCCCACAGTCCTTGGAATTCTGCAGGCCAGAATACTGGAGTGGGTAGCCTTTCCCTTCTCCAGGGGATCTTCCCAACCCAGGGATCAAACCCAGGTCTCCTGCATTGCTGGCGGATTCTTACACTGACCCACCAGGGAAGCCAAAGTGCAACAGATTTCTGTGCATTAGCTTTGTATCTCACAACTTTACTGAATTCATTGATGGGATCTAGTAGTTTTCTGGCAGCATCTTTAGGATTTTCTATGTATAGTATCATGCTGTCTGCAAATAATAACAGTTTTACCTTTTTTTTACAATTTGGTTTCCTTTTATTTATTTTTCTTCTTTGATGGTCATGGCTAGAACTTTCAAAACTATGCTGAATAAAATTGGTAAGAGTTGACATCTTTGTCTTGTTCCTGATCTTAAAGGAAATGCTTTCAGATTTTCACCATTGAGTATGATGCTAGCTTTAGGTTTGTCATACATTGCCTTTAATATGTTGCAGTGTATTCCCTATATGCCCGCTTTCTGGATAGTTTATTTATTTTTTTTATCATAAGTGAGTGTTAAATTTTGTAATTCACTGAGAAATACGCAGCATTAAAAGATGATTTTCTCAAGCTCACATTTCTCTAATATTGACCCAATATTTCCAACCAATGAAATTAATATAGATTTCTCCATATCAAGGAAATGTCAACCCACTCCAGTATTCTTGCTTGGAGAATCCCATGGACGGAGGAGCTTGGTAGGCTACAGTCCATGGGGTTGCAAAGAGTCGGATATGACTGAACGACTTCACTTCACTTCTCCAGATCAAAGATTAATGGTTTCTCTACTTCTATGCAAAGGTCAAGACGCCTATCATTACAAATTACCCAAAATAAATGCTAAGATTGGTGGACATCTCTTGATCCTTTATCTCTTCTTGGGACACTACTCAAGCTTACTTACCCTTTATAATTAAGCTTTTGGAAAGAATAATAAGCATACAATGCCTGTATTTCCTTACACTTACCTGACTTCCCTATCTAGTTTAATTTTGTTTCCACTTTCAACATTCTATTGAAATCAGCCTAGGTAAACTCAGCAATAACCCCATAATTGCCAAATTCAATGGGCATTTTCTAGTATTTTTCTTGATTATCCTCTATTACTTGACATTGATAACTTCATTAACTGTTTTTCTTCCTGGCTTCTGTGACCTCAGGTTCATCTAATTTTTCTCATATTTCTCTGATCTTTATTTTTTATTTTTTTTTTAAATAAGCTCCTCTTTTCTAATCCTTCAAAATCAGAACAGAGATTGAAACATGGTATTATGTTCATACAGAGGATAAGCATCAAAAATACTTATAAAGACAGTAAGTTTGTTTTCAAACCTTTATGTAAAATAGAATATGCCTTTTTATATATGTATGTCAAGTCGTATTTGCCATTTTCATTGGCTTAAACTGCATTATTAACCCTTCATGTATTTTACACTTTTAATTTATAAGAACCTAGTGAGTTAGGTAAGAAAGATATCATTCTTTTTCTATGGATAAAGAAACAAAGATTCAGGAAGTTTGAGCAATTTATCTAAGGTTACATGGCTGTTATGTACTGAATTCAGATATAAAACCTAGGTGATTTTCTTTGCGTATTTTTTCTAATTCTTATTTTTTAAATTCTTGCATCATTACGTTATTGATTTTACTGTTCAAACTGTAATATTCCCATAGATTAAGACATTTGACCGATTTTCCATACTTAAAATCACTAAGAAAGATACAGAAAGGCAGAGGATGAAAGAAACAGGCTAATTATATATTTAAAAATATATATTTTGGGAGAAACCTAAAAGACATGTGTTTGGCTGTGCTTTCAAAGACAAAGCTTAGCCTAGAATATGAGAAAATAAGTTCAGAATGTGTAAAACTTTAAAGTCAACCTCAAAACAAAACAAAAAATAGAAAACAGTAGATACCAATTACTATTAAATGTGTCTTTATGAGATTATCTAGCTGCAAAAATTTCCCAAGCACAATCACTGATAGCTACTAAGCCATGTGTTAACTTTGAGAGATACCATATAAATGGACTTTATTTTGAAATTTCAATGAAAACCCCATGGAGTTAACAGATAGAACCTAAACAAAATGTCTTATTTCTAATTTCCTGGTTATTTAAGTTTATAATTCACCCAAAGGAAAATATTTTTAGACATAGTGATATTTCACTTGACCTCTGAGGAAAGAATTTTCTTATCTATTAAAAGTGTCCAGTTTAAATGACTTTAGCATGTGCACTGAACAGAGTATACAAAAGTTTTAATTGCATAGGAAAATAGAGGCATGAAAAGAGGAAACCTGAGAGACAAGCATCACTAAAACAGAGTTGAACTCCTACCTCTTAGATGCTAATGAATTTTGCATTTATATATTGTTGTATCTGCATTATATCAAACAATATATAACATTTATATATTGTTACCAACACATTTATGTATTGTTATACCTAGTACAACAGTATAATTTTTCAGGCAATAACAGTAAGGAAAACAGAAGTTCACTCTTCTTTTCATTCAACTCTATATTAATTTCCAATATTTTATACTTAGTGCCTACCAGGCAATTTTCCAGCAATCTAGTGACATGATGATTGACCCAACAGATAAACAGACAAATATATAAGTGCATAACACATATGTGTGTGTGTGTGTGTGTGTGTATATATATATATACACACACACACATATATATATACATATACATACATAAGGGAGTGTGGTGACAAGTGTTATGAAAATATAAGCAAGGGTAAGAGGATAGAGGGTGACCAGGAGTTATTTTACACAAAGTATTCAGGAATAGCTCCTATGAGGAGATAGCACTTTATCAGAAATGTGAATGAAGCAAAACAGAAATGAAAATATTTAAGAGTAGTGTTTCAAGTACAGGGAACAGAAAATACAAAAGACCAGAAGCATATTTTACATATAATAGGAAGACCAAGTAAGCAAAGAGTAGAGATGATGATGAAGAAATTGGCAGGCACTAGGTGAGATTGGACACTAGACTAATGCATAGACTTTTGACTTTTTTCTAAATGAAATAGAAAATGATTGAGGGTTTTGAGTGTGGGGAAACCTTACTAGAATACTCAAAATAGCCATATTTTTACATTATAAGACAAACAAATATATGAATAGATTTTTTAAAATAAATAAGACTTTATAAAAAATGTAATAAGACACAAATTATATTTCAAATCAAGAATTTTGGAGGCGGCGGGCTGAAGATGGTGGAGGAATAGGACAGGGAGACCACTTTCTCCCCCAAAAATTCACCAAAAGAACATTTGAATGCTGAGCAAATGCCACAAAACAACTTCTGAATGCTGGCAGAGGACAACAAGCACCCAGAAAGGCAGCTCATTGTCTTCAAAAGGAAGTAGGACAAAATATAAAAGATAAAAAGAGAGGCAAAAGAGGTAGGGGCAGAGATCCATCCTGGGAAGGGAGTCTTAAAAAAGAGAGAACACCAGGAAACACTCTCACTGGCGGGTCTGTGGTAAGTCATGGAATCTCAGAGGGCAACATAACCAGGAGGAAAAATAAATAAATAAATAATTAAAAACCACAGATTGTGTGCCTAATAGCAACTCCCAGCGGAGAAGCAGCCTAGATGCTTGGATCCACAACTAGCAAGTGGAGGCTGGACAGGGAGGCTTGGGCTGCATTGCTTAGGGTAAGGACCAGGCCTGAAGACCCTGAGAGCAATCTGAGGAAACTAACTTGAGATAGCAACTCAGACTGTGGGATAGCCAGTGAGAGAGAGGAAAAAAAAAAGAGAGAGAGAGAGAGAAAGAACTATCCCACAACAAGCCTTAACCTAAGACACTGCAAGACTTGCTCACAGAAGAAAGGACTGAGCAGAGCTAGCCGGCTGAGGACTGATCCATCCCCAGCTGGAGACAGACATGTGAGGGCAGCCAGAGCTGGAAGGGAGCAATTGCAGCCCCAGAGAGGCATCCTTTACCAAACTGCAAGCAGGCTTCATTGTTAACCAAGACTTCCTGGGATTTTGGATGGTTGACAACTGCTGGGAGGGTCGCAGCTACAGATCAGCTCCCCAGAAGAAACACACAGCACATCTGAGAAGGTGCACCTGTTGTACACGCAGAAAACTGAGCAGGTGGGAAAGGGGAGGGGATAAGACGCACCCCCCGACCTGGGGGTGACTGCTGTCACCAAACACCTGGCCAACTGAGCTGCTTGGACCTGGGAAGGGCACAAAATGCAGGCCCACCGGAGTCAGTCCCTTTGTGGAGTACCCAAGAAACTGAACCTGAGCGGCTTACACCTGGGAAGTGCACGCAACCCAGGGCCCACCTCAGACAGTTCCTGGCAGAGCAACCTAGAGCCTGAGAAGTGTAGACCATGAAAGTACACATGCCCTGAGCAGGGGCAAACCCAGTGTGGCTGAAACACTGTGAGCACTCCCCACACACGCCAGTGATTTTTTTTTCAGTGTTTCTCCCTCCCCGCAGCACAACTGAACAAGTGAGCCTAAATAAGTGACGACCTTTGCCCCCTTGTGTCAGGGTGGAAATTAGACACTGAAAATACCAACAAACAGAAGAAGCTAAAATAAACACAGGGAACTGCTTTGGAAGCGACAGGTGCAACAGATTAAAACCCTGTAGTTAGCACTGACTACATAGGAAGGGGCCTATAGATCTTGAGAAGTATAAGCCAGATCAAGGAACTATCTGAAACTGAACTGACCCCACACTGTCCGCAACAGCTCCTGGGAAAGTACTGGATATATTTTCACTATTATCATTTTAAAAAAAATTTTTTTTAAGTTTTAAGTCCTTTATTACTCCTTTAATTTTCATTTTTAAAACCTACTATTACTTTGCAAAACTACCATATTTTTAAAGCAAAGTTCATAAATACATTTTAAATTTTTTGTGACTTTTTTTTTTATATTGTATTTTTGAGAATCTAAGCTCTATTCTAGATTTTTAATCTTTGCTTTTTGGTATTTGTTATCAATTTTGTACCTTTAAGAACCCAATCTTCAGTACCCATTTTTACTAGGGAGTGAGATTACTGGCTTGATTGCTCACTCCCCCTTTTGACTCTCATTTTTCTCCACCAGGCCGCTTCTATCTCCTCTCTACCCCTTCTCTTCTCTACCCAAATCTGTGAATCTCTTTGCGTGTTCCAGACTGTGGAGAACACTTAGGGAACTGATTACTGGCTGGATCTGTCTCTCTCCTTTTGATTCCAGCTCTTCTCCTCCTGGTCACCTCTATCTCCCTCTTCCTTCTTCTCTTCTCCATGTAACTGTGAGCCTCTCCAGGTGTCCCTCACTGTGGAGAAGCTTTTCATCATTAATGTAGATGTTTTATCATTGGGGATGTATAGATGGAGAAGTCTTGAGGCTACTGCAAGAATAAGACTGAAAACCAGAGGCAGGAGGCTTAAGTCCAAAACCTGAGAATACCAGAGAACTCCTGACTCCAGGGAACATTAGACAGTAAGAGCTCATCAAAAGCCTCCATACCTACACTGAAACCAAGCTCCACCCAAGAGCCAACAAGTTCCAGAGCAAGACATACCACGCAAATTCACCAGCAACACAGGAACATAGCCCTGAGCTTCAATTTACAGGTTGTCCAAAGTCACACGAAAACCCATTGACATCTCAAAACTCACAACTGGACACTTCATTGCATGCCAGAGAGTTAAGAAACAAGAAAAAAGTCAAATAAATAACCTAACTCTACACCTAATGCAACTAGAAAAGAAATAAATTAAGAATCCCAGGGTTAATAGAAGGAAAGAAATCTTAAAAATTAGGGCAGAAATACATGTAAAAGAAACAAAAGAGACCACAGCAAAAATCAACAAAGTTAAAAGATGGTTCTTTGAGAAGATAAATAAAATTGACAAACCATTAGCCAGACTCATCAAGAAACAAAGGGAGAAGAATTAAATCAACAAAATTAGAAATGAAAATGGAGAAATCACAACAGACAACACAGAAATGCAAAGGATCATAAGAGACTACTATCAGGAACTATATGCCAATAAAATGGACAACTTGGAAGAAATGGACAAATTCTTAGAAGAGTACAACTTTCCAAAACTGAATTAGGAAGAAATACAAAATCTTAACAGACCCATCACAAGCATGAAAATTGAAACTGTAATAAAAAAAAAAAATTCCAGCAAACAAAAGCCCAGGACCAGACAGCTTCACAGCTGAATTTCTACCAAAAATTTAGAGTAGAGCTAACAACTATCCTACTCAAACTCTTCCAGAAAATAGCAAAGGAAGGTAAACTTCCAAACTCATTCTATGAAGTCACCATCACCCTAATACCAAAACCAGACAAAGATGCCGCAAAGAAAAGAAAACTACAGGCCAGTATCACTGATGAGCATAGATTAAAAAAAAAATCATTAACAAAATTCTAGCAAACAGACTCCAACAACATATTAAAAGGTCATACATCATGACTAAGTGGGCTTTATCCCAGGAATACAAAGATTCTTCAATATCCACGAATCAGTCAATGTGATACACCACATTAACAAATTGAAAGATAAAAAACCACATGATTATCTCAATAGATGCAGAGAAAGCCTTTGTCAAAATTCAACATCCATTTATGAAAAAAAAAAAAAAAAACAGAAAGCAATCATAGAAGGAAGAAACCTCAATATAATAAAAGCCATCTACAATAAACCCACAGCAAACATTATCCTCAATGGTGAAAAATTGAAAGCATTTCCCCCAAAGTCAGGAACAAGGCAAGGGTGCCCACTCTCATCACTACTATTCAACACAGTTTTGAAAGTTTTGGCCACAGCAATCAGAGCATAAAAAGAAATAAAAGCAATCCAGATTGGAAAAGAAGAAGTAAAACTTTCACTGTTTGCAGATGACGTGATCCTGTACATAGAAAATGCTAAAGACACCCCAGAAAATTACTAGAGCTAATCAATGAATATAGTTAAGTGGCAGGATATAAAAATAACACACAGAAATCCCTTGCATTCCTATACACTAACAATGAGAAAACAGAAAGAGAAATTAAGGAAACAATTCCATTCATCACTGCAACGAAAAGAATAAAATACGTAGGAATAGATCTACCCAAAGAAACAAAAAACCCTATATATATACATATATGTATATATAATATCTGTAAAACACTGATGAAAGAAATCAAAGGAGACACAAATAGATGGAGAAATATACCATGTGCATGGATTGGAAGAATCAATATAGTGAAAAAGAGTATACTACCCAAAGGAATATATAGATTTAATGCAATCCCTATCAAGCTAACAACGGTATTTGTCACAGAATTAGAACTAATAATTTCACATAAGCAACTCCTGCAGCTCAATTCCAGAAAAATAAATGACCCAATCAAAAAATGGGCCAAAGATCTAAACAGACATTTCTCCAAAGAAGACATACAGATGGCTAACAAACACATGAAAAGATGCTCAACATCACTCATTATCAGGGAAATGTAAATCAAAACCACAATGAGGTACCATTACACACCAGTCAGGATGGCTGCTATCCAAAAGTCTACAAGCAATAAATGCAGGAGTGGGTGTGGAAGAAAGCGAACCCTCTTACACTGTTGGTGGGAATGCAAACTAGTACAGCCTCTATGGAGAAGTGTGGAGATTCCTTAAAAAACTGGAATTAGAACTGCCATATGACCCAGCAATACCACTTCTGGGCATACACACTGAGGAAACCAGATCTGAAAGAGACACGTGCACCCCAATGTTCATTGCAGCACTGTTTATAATAGCCAGGACATGGAAGCAACCTAGATGTCCATCAGCAGATGAATGGGTAAGGAAGCTGTGGTACATATACACCATGGAATATTACTCAGCCATTAAAAAGAATTCATTTGAATCAGTTCTAATGAGCTGGTTGAAACTGGAGCCCATTATACAGAGTGAAGTAAGCCAGAAAGATAAAGACCATTACAGCATACTAACACATATATATAGAATTTAGAAAGATGGTAATGATTACTCTATATGCAAAACAGAAAAAGAGACACAGATGTACAGAACAGACTTTTGGACTCTGTGGGAGAAGGTGAGGATGGGATGTTTCGAGAGAACAGCATTGAAACATGTATATTACCTAGGGTGAAACAGATCACCAGCCCAGGTTGGTTGCATGAGACAAGTGCTCGGGCATGGTGCACTGGGAAGACCCAGAGGGATCGGGTAGAGAGGGAAGTGGGAGGGAGGATCAGGATGGGGAATACATGTAAATCCATTGCTGATTCAAGTCAATATATGACAAAACCCACTACAATATTGTAAAGTAATTAGCCTCTAACTAATAAAAATAAATGAAAAAAAAATGTTTGGCTGGAAGAAGCACAAGCTGGAATCAAGATTGCCAGGGTAAATATCAGTAACCTCAGATATGCAGATGACACCACCCTTATGGCAGAAAGTGAAGAAGAACTAAATAGCCTTCTGTTGAAAGTGAAAGGGGAGAGTGGAAAAGCAGGTTTAAAGCTCAACATTCAGAAAACTGCATCCATCCCATCACTTCATGGCAATTTTATGTGGAAACAGTGGAAACAGGACTGACTTTATTTTTTGTGGCTCCAAAATCACTGCAGCCATGAAATTAAAAGACGCTTACTCCTTGGAGAAGGAAATGGCGACCCACTCCAGTATTCTTGCCTGGAGAATCCCATGGAGGGACGAGCCTGGTAGGCTACAGTTCACGGGGTTGCAAAGAGTCGGACACGACTGAGCTACTTCAATTTCACCTACTCCTTGGAAGGAAAGTTATGACCAACTTAGGTAGCATATTAAAAGGCAGCGACGTCACTTTGCCAACAATGGTCCGTCTAATCAAAGCTATGATTTTTCCCATAGTCATGTATGGATGTGAGAGTTTGACTATAAAGAAAGCTCAGCACTGAAGAACTGATGCTTTTGAACTGTGGTGTTGGATAAGACTCTTGAGAGTCACTTGGACTGCAAGGAGATCCAACCAGTCCATCCTAAATGAGATCAGTTCTGGATGTTCATTGGAAGGACTGATGTTGAAGCTGAAACTCCAATACTTTGGCCACCTGATGCAAAGAGCAGACTCATTTGAAAAGACCCTGATGCTGGGAAGGATTGAGGGCAGTAGGAGAAGGGGACGTCAGAGGATGAGATGGTTGGATGGCATCACCGACTCAATGGACATGAGTTTGGGTGAACTCCAGGAATGGTGATGGACAGGGAGACCTGGCGTGCTGTGGTTCATGGGGTCCCAAAGAATTGGACACGACTCAGTGAGTGAACTGAATGGAAGATTGTATTGCTATAAACCTCCTTCCTAGAACTACTTTTGTTGCATTCCTTAGTTTTTGAGTCATCATGTTTTCATTGTCATTTGTTTCTAGGAATTTTTTGGTTTTCTCTTTCACCTCTTCAGTAACCTGTTGGTTATTTAGTAATGTACTGCTTAATCTCCATGTGTTTGTGTTTTTTCACCCTTTGTTTTTCCTGTAATTTTTATCTATTCTCATAACATTGTTGTCAGAAAAGATGCTTTATACAATTTCAGTTTTCTTAAATTTGTTGAAACTTGATCTATGACCCAGATGTGGTTTATCCTGGAGAATGTTCCATGTGCACTTGAGAAGAAAGTGTATTTTACATGTGGGTGGAATGTCCTGAAGATATCAGTTAGGTCCATCTGGTCTGATGTATATTTTAAGGCTTGTGTTTCCTTGTTAATTTTCTGTTTTGATGCACTGTCTATTGGTATAAGTGGAGTGTTAAATTCCCATACTATTTTTGTGTTACTGTTGACTTTCCCTCTTATGTCTCTTAGTGTTTGCCTTATTTATTGTGGTGCTTTTATGTTGAGGGCATAAATGTTTGCAATTGTTATGTCTTCTTCTTGGATTGATCACTTGATCATTTTGTACTGTCCTTCCTTATATCTTATAATATTCTTTATTATAAGATCTATTTTGTCTGATATGAGAATTGGTACTCTGGCTTTCTTTTGATTTCCATTTGCATGGAATATCTTTTTCCATCTTCTCACTTTCAGTCTATGTGTCTCTAGGTCTGAAGTGAGTTTGTTGTAAACAGCATATAAATTGGTCTTGTATTCATTCAGCCAGTCTGTGTCTTTTGGATGGAATATTTAATCCATTTACATTTAAAGTAATTAATAATATATATTTTCCTACTGGGCTTCCCTGGTGGCTCAGATTATAAAGAATCTGCCTGCAATGCAGGAGACTTTGGTTTGATTCTTGGGTCAGGAAGATCCCCTGGAGAAGGCAATGGCTACCCAATCCAGTATTCTTGCCTGGGAAATCCCATGGACAGAGGAGCCTGGCAGCCTATGGTCCATGGTAGCAAAGAGTTGGACATGACTGCATGATTTTCACTTCACTTCCTTGTATGTTACTTACTGCTTTTCCCTTGCTACTTTTAATATTCTTTGTGTTTAATCTTTGTTAGTATGATTAGTATGTATCTTGATGTGTTTCTCCTTTGGTTTATCCTTTATTGGACTCTCTTTGTGCTTCTTGGAATTGATTGACTATATTTTCTTTCCCATTTTAGGGAAGATTTTTTTTTACTATAATTGCTTCAAAAATTTTCTCAGACCCTTTCTTTTTCTCTTCTTCTTCTGGGACCCCTATAATTCGAATGATGGTACATTTAATATTGTCCTCAGTTCTTTTAATTCTTTTTCTTTTATTTTACACTTCAGTTATTTCCACCATTTTATCTTGCAGCTCACTTATCCATTCCTCTGCCTGTTATTCTGCTACTGATTCCTTCTAGAGTGTTTTTAATTTCATTAATTAAAAATGTTGTTCATTTCTGTTTATTTCTTCTAGGTCCTTGTTAAATGTGTCAATTGATTCTTGAATTTTCTCCATTCTGTTTTTGAGGTTTTGGATCATATTTACTATCATTACTCTGAATTCTTTTTCAGGTAATTTGTCTATTTCCACTTTTTTTATTTGGTCTTGTGAGTTTTTAACCTTATTCCTTCATTTGCAAAATACATTTCTGTCTTTTTGTTTTTTCTAACTTACTGTTTGATATCTCCTTTCCCCAGGATTTAGGATCCTAGTTCTTCTCTTTGACCTCTGTCATCAGTCAGTGAGGTTGGTCCAGTGGTTTGTGTAGGCTTTATGTTGGGAGGGACTTATGCCTGGGTTCTTGTGGGAGAAGGTGAGTCTTCTGCCCTCTGATGGGCAGGGTTGTGTGAGGTGGTGTGTTTTAGGGTGTTTGTGGGAAGCCTCTCTGCTGATGATTTGGTTTGTGTTTTTGTCTTACATGTTGTTTGGGTGAGGCATCCTGCACTGGGTGCTGCTGGCAGTTGGGTGATGATGGGTCCTGGATGCAGGTGGGGGCTTTCATGGGAGTTCTCACTAATAAATACTCCCTGGAGTCAGGAGTTCTCTTGCAGTCCAATCGAGTGTCCTGGACTCAGAGCTCCCATTCCAGAGGCTTAGGCCTAACCTCTGGCCAGGGAGTCAAGATGCCACAAGATGTTTGTTATAGCATTAGAGGAGATTAAAGCAAACACACACACACACAAAACAAAAACAAAAAACAAACCCCAGACAAATGGTAAATGCAAAATCAGACAAATAATAACAAAAACAAAGGAATGTACACACATAAACACACACAAACAAAACCAAAACAGCCCAAAGAAAACATAGTACAAAAGAGTTGACCTAGCAAACCAAAGAAACCATGAATGATATGGACCAGTTAAAAACAAAACTAAAGCACAAACCAGAAAACAAGACCAAAGAAAAGTGCCAACACATTGTCCCTTTATATATTCCATAGACACAGTCTACCTAATTTATTGTGTAGATCTAATCTGCAGCTTGTATCTTCTTCCTTAGACACTGTGCCCTTGGAGTTCAATTGTGGTTTTATCCATACCTCTGCATATAAGTTATCCATAGCAGTTTGCTCCTGAGGCTGCCCTGGTGGACTTGGGCCTGCCCCAGTAAGGACCATGTGTTAAGGTGGCACAGTTTTTTTGGATTGCAGGGGCCCTGGCAGCACCAAATACACAGGGGAGCTAGTGGCCACGGGCACAAGAGATATGGTCCTCTTAGGGTTTTTTTCTAACCTCTGACAGCTCTGCCCCAATGAGGATGCAGTTGCCTGGATCATGGGAAACCTGGTGGTGCCAGGTGTGCATGTGTGCTAGCTGCCATGGGCACAGAAGATATGGCACTATTAGGTTTTTTTTTTTTTTTTTCCTAGCCTATGGCAGCTCTGCCCCAGTGAGGATCAAGCATGCAAGTGTCATGGCTGCTTGGATCACAGGGGTCCTGGCACTGCCAGGTATGCAGGAGATCCAGTGGCCATGGGCACAGCAGCTATGGTATCACTAGAGATTTTTTTCTAGCCTCTGGCAGCTGGCATTCAAAAGGTCTCCCTGGCTGGTCATTCTCTGTTGCTTAGTACAACAGGCACTCAAAGGGCCACTCTCTCTAGGATCTTTCTCTCTTGGTGAGCTGCCAGTACTGGCCTGTGGGGACAGAGAGGTTACAATGATGACCCCACCCCCTGTATATGACTCAGCATTATCGCCCTACCTCCATGGCTTCCCAACTTTCCTCCAAGGGTTTTCCTGCAGCAATCTCCTCCCTCACATCCCCTTGGGCCATCTCCCCACAGTCAACAGCAGTCCTCAACCTGGGACTTCTCTCAATCTTTATGCTCCAGTACCTAGGCTCAATGTGTCCTAGGGGATGTCCATGTCTGGGGCATGTAAAGCTGCAGCACAAATTGTCTGTGTGGTTCTCACTCCATTCAGACTGTCACAGATCAGTTGCTTCACTCTCCAACAGCCCCAAATACCTCTCCTTTGGCCCAAACAATTGCCCTCATGTGGGTATCTCACATCTGCTTCAGTTCCCCCACCCACCCTGGCTGCACGTCTAGTCCTGACCACTCCCCCCCTCTTTTTCCCTTTCTTCCTTCACCCTACTGAGTTTTGTGTGTATCTATATATTCCTTTCTGGTAGTCAGGGACTCCTGCCTGCTTTCAGCTCCTGTTCTGTGAGATCTGCACCTGAAGATGTATTCCTGATGCATCCATGGAGAGAGATGTACTCCACATCCACCCACTCCTCCTCCATCTTGTCCCATAGTCATTTTGGAATGAAATTCTAGGATATGAGCCAAGATTCCACACTATAGATAGATATCTGAACTTAGCATAAAATGTGTAAAAGTCTCTCAGTCATGTCCAACTCTGTGCAACACCACGGACTGTAGCCTGCCAAGCTCCTCTGTGCATGGGGATTCTCCAGGCAAAAATACTGGGTTGCCACACCCTCAAGGGGATCTTCCCAACCCAGGGATCAAACCCAGGTATCCCACACTGCAGGCAAATTCTTTACCACCTGAACCACCAGGGAAACCCAAAAATACTGGAGTGGTACCCTATACCTTCTCCAGCAGATCTTCCCAACCCAGGAATTGAACCAGGGGCTCCTGCATTGCTGGTGGATTTTTTACCAGCTGAACTACCAGGGAAGCCTGCCTGATAAAAGTAGCACATCTAGAGAAAACAAATTATATTTTTGGAAATGTAATATGATATAACAAGTCCTTTTAGGAATTTGGACAAACTTTAATTTTGGGAGCTCAAAAAAAGAAAAAAGAAAGAAAGATTTAGGATTAAAAGCATAGCAAGAACAGTAGATAAAAGTTGTAGACATTTTGCATTTTGAGATAATATTTGGAAACTTTTTCATAACACTTTAATGATTTTCAAAGGGTGAACTTCATTTCACAGAGGAAAAAGTTGGTTATCCAAAGTTAGTTCTACAATGAAACTATAAATATTTTGTAATACAATGTTCCTACTTCAAATCTAGACATGCATTTCTTCTAAGGAGTAACAAAAAGTGACCACCAATATATTTTCAGAAATTTCTAGATTCATGCCTTTGTTTTAAAATTCTCAAGGTTTTGTTTACAATCTAGCTCACTGTATAGCTACTTCTATGGTGAGGTTGCAAGGGATTAGGGATTTTCTGTTAGCCAAAATGTCCATCCACCAGCGGCTAATTCTTTATATATTATACCCTTATTGCTTTATTCACCATACTTAGAGCTTTGATTCCTATTGGCAGTGAAAATATTCCTGAAAATACCCATCTACTTCCCTCCATTTCAAATGCCACCATCCTAGTTGCAGGGTCCCAAAATCTCTCACTGAAACTACAATAGCATCTTCCCAGGACTCTGCTTTTACTATTGCTTTGATTCTCTACAGGGTAGAAACAATAATCTTTTCAAATGGTAATCTGATACTATTTCCATGGGAAAAATCTTTAAAAGGCTTATTATATAAAATTCAAATTCTTTATTAACAAGTTTTAACATGATCTGGCTCCAGAATTTCTAGTTTCATTTCTCATGTTCTTACTTTCTTCACTCTAACCATAGTGACCTCATAGGCCATAAATATGCTCAATATACTCCAGCATCAAGGTTACTTCTTTTTCTATCCTACTTTTTGGAAAAAATATCCTCAGAATTTGAGGATAAATTGTCAATAAATTGACTAGCTCCTTAGCAACATTAAGGCTTTAGCTAACAAGCCTTGCTTAATAAGTTTAATTAAAGTTGACCTCCAATTTCCATCACTATTCCCATTGGCTTTATAACACATTTTGCTCTCTGAGCTATGTTATTTTTACAATTTTATGTCACCTCCATCTACACAAGAATGTAAGATTTAATATGGTAGGGGTTTTCTAAATTTGCTCAATGTTGTAGTCCTAGCACATAAAAATCCATCATAGATTAGGTACTCAAATATATTAACTATGTTTGAAAGGAAAGAAGGTTTATAAGTCAGTTACATCTCTGTGATGTTCTGTTGATTAAATTCCTTATTGTGAGAAAAAAAGAAAAGGAAGCATAAATGACACTGAGTACCAGAGATGAAGATGTGGGGAATGTTGGGATAGGAATTTCCTATTCTCAAGATAGGGAAATGTTGCAAAATTGGGGTTCCTGGCTTTGCTGTTTGAGTAAGATTTGTGCTATATATTTCTGAAATAGAAATGAAGATAGAGTCATCTTCCAACAACACATTTATGTACATAACAAATTTGAGGAATCTATGTGCCAAAGTGAGGTTTGTATGATGAATGCTTGAATTTGATTTTATTCATAGCTGTTTATCCATTTGCATCTGTAGGTGCTCGGCATGACTAGAAATATGTTGAATTATAGCAGATGATGTGAATGTGCCATTAAGATTTTCCCTCATCAGGACGGAAACATTCATTCTCCCATCTGTCCTCTTGACCATTATGCCAATTGTTAGTGTTACATTATGACATGATTTTGACAAAGTGCTGTGCTGGTTAAGAGAAAACAGATATATGCCCAAAGGAGCTCTGGTACCTAGGCAGTATATCCTGGCAGTGGCGAAGACAGTATATTTGACCCTGGATTCTGAGGATACTGGCTTAAGGAAAAGATAAATTTGGGTGAGAAAGAGCTTATCAATATGAGAGAATATCAATATGAGAATTCCCAGAATATAACCTATATCAACAGTCAGCTAAATACAGAATACTCCTATTTTTGTCAACAAAGTTTTCTTCAGCCAGGACAATATTGCTTGAAAAGCCTAAAATGTTCACTTTCTGACACTTTAAAGAAAACAAATTTGCTAACTCATAATCTATAAAATGGAGTCACAATAGATGATACTACTAGGCTACTAGAATGACTCTTAGAAATACAGAGAAAGCAATTAACCTTCTAATTCAGTTCAGTTCAGTCACTCAGTCGTGTCCGACTCAGCAACCCCATGAACCGGAGCATGCCAGGCCTCCCTGTCCATCACCAACTCCCAGAGTCCATCCAAACCCATGTCCAATGAGTCGGTGATGCCATTCAACCATCTCATCCTCTGTCGTTCTCTTTTCCTCCTTCCCTCAATCTTTCCCAGCATCAGGGTCTTTTCCAATGAGTCAGCTCTTCACATCAGGTGGCCAAATTATTGGGGCTTCAGCTTAAACATCAGTCCTTCCAATGAAAACTCAAGACTGATCTCCTTTAGGATGGACTGGTTTGATCTCCTTGCAGTCCAAGGGATTCTCAAGATTCTTCTCCAACACCACCGTTCAAAAGCATCAATTCTTTGGTGCTCAGCTTTCTTTATAGTCCAACCCTCACATCCATACTTGACTACTGGAAAAACCATAGCTTTGACTAGATGGACTTCTGTTGGCAAAGTAACATCTCTGCTTTTTAATATTCTGTCTAGGTTGATCATAACTTTTCTCCTAAGGAGGAAGTGTCTTTTAATGTCATGGTTGCAGTCACCATCTGCAGTGATTTTGGAACCCAGAAAAATAAAGTCTGCCCCTGTTTCCACTGTTTCTCCATCTATTTGCCATAAAGTGATGGCACTGGATGCCACGATCTTTGTTTTCTGAATGTTGAGCTTTAAGTCAACTTTTTCACTCTCCTCTTTCACTTTCATCAAGAGGTTATTTAGTTCTTCACTTTCTGTCATAAGGGTGGTGTCATCTGCATATCTGTGATTATTGATATTTCTCCTGGCAAACTTGATTCCAACTTGTGCTTCATCCAGCCTTACTAAGTAAAGCAGAAATGACAAAATGGCCATGGAAGAACATGAAATAATAGATCAAAAAGTTTAGAGAATTGATCATGTTAGAGTAGATAAATTAGGTAAGGATAGAAAAACTACCAGATAATTGTTTTTCTTGGAGGGCTCAGAAAAGACATCGTTTATCAAACAATGAAGAACTTTATTGTGAGATGGACACAAGCATCACTGAGAAGCTCAGCTGTGACACTGGGAGATGCTATTAAGAATGGACTCCCTGCTTTGCCATCAGAAGCAAGGCAAGTATAACAACTATGAGCAGCAGGGTCAGAACAGTATTGGAGGGGAGTGTGATCTTCAGAGAACAATGGAAATGGTTAATAGAATACAGTGCCCTGTATTGCTCAAGCTATGAAGTTGAAAGAAATTGGGGTTGACTGACGGCTGTTGCCCAGTTTCTAGAATTGAGCCTACAACCCGTTTTTTGAAGAAGAGTTCTGGTCTCCTTGAGGAAGAAACTTGCCATGCCATGGAAAGTAGGTAATAATGATTCTGACAATCATTCCTCAAAAAAACCTACGACCACTTTCTTGTGTAAGATTGTACTATGCATAGGGGAATGCCAAACATTTTGAGGACTGCTGTGCAGAGTCTGAATTGACATTGATACTCAGGGACACAAGGTGTAATTTATGGCCCCCAAATGGACTGGGTGTATGTGTGAGTAGGTAATAAATGGAGGAGTCTTGGTCTAGGTCTTGTTCACAGTGAGTCTACTGGGTTCATCTCCAGCCAGTAGTCATTTTCACGAGCCACGAATGTAAAATTGGAATGAATATACTCAGTAGTTCTCAGGTAGCTCCATATTGGTTCCTTGGGATAGAGCTCTTATAGTAGAGAAGGCGAAGTGAAAGTCTCTGAAGCTGTTTACTCCTACAAATAATATAGTAAAACAATGTTGTCTCCTGTGGAGTGGTACAAATTAATGCAAACCATACAGATGTAAAGGGTAGAGGGGTGGTAATCCTCATAGTACTTGCATTTAATTAGCTAGTCTGAGTTTGCTGACTCTTTTGTGACCCTATGGGCTGTACCCACCAGGCTCTTCTATCCATGGGATTTCCCAGGAAAGAATACTGGAATGGATTCTTTAGCCCATATGAAATCTAGCTGGATCCTAAAAGATGGCAGTGGACTATAACAAACTCAACTATGTACTAGCTCCATTTCTAGCTGCTGTGCCAGCTGTGATATTATTGCTAGAGCAGGTGAGCAAGGCTGTCAGGTACCTGGCATGTAGTAACAGATAAGGCAAATGTGTTCTTCTTCAATCCTAGTCAGAAGTTAGACTAGAAGCAAATCTCATCCACTTGGATAGTCTATTTGGGATGGAACACACCCTATGGCAGTGGTAACTCTCCTGCTCCCTGTCATAAAATAGTCTGAAGATATCTAGACAACCTGAATATGCTGCAGAACATTCTACTGATCCAGCATATCATGATATGATGCTAATCAGACTGGCTTAGCAAGAAGTGAAAAGTACATTAGTAGCCTTGGTAGGAAGCATGCATTCCACAACATGAGAGATAAACATACAAAGATTCAAGAGCCAACCACATTGGTGAATTTTGAAAGGTCTAGAGGTCCACATCATGACAGGATATTCTACCAATATAAAGGACAAATTATTGCAACCAACATTTTGAACCACTAAAAAATAAGCACAAATCCTGATAGGCCTCTATAGGTTCTGTGAAAAGCATATTGCATAATTGGGAATACTGTTCTGACCCATATAATGGGTGACACAAAATTCTGCAGTTCTGGGTTGACTTCAGATCAATAAAGCACTCTGCGGTAGGCCCAGGCTACAGTGTAAGTAACCCTGCTATTTGTACCACTGTAATTCAAATCGGGAAAGGAGTACGTCACGGCTGTATATTGTCATCTTGCTTATTTAATGTATATGAAGAGTACCTCATGAGAAATGCTGGACTGGAAGAATCACAAGCTGGAATCATGATTGCTGGGAGAAATATCAGTAACCTCAGATATGCAGATGACACCACCCTTATGACAGAAAGTGAAGAAGAACTAAAGAACCTCTTGATGAAAGTGAAAGAGGAGAGTGAAAAAGTTGGCTTAAAGCTCAACATTCAGAAAACAAAGAATATGGCATCCAGTCCAATCACTTCATGGCAAATAGATGGAGAAACAATGGAAACAGTGACAGACTTTACTTTTGGGGGGCTCCAAATTCATTGCAGATGGTGACTGCAACCATGACATTAAAAGACACTTGCTCCTTAGGAGAAAAGTTATGATCAACCTAGATAGCATATTAAAAAGCAGAGACGTTACTTTGTCAACAAAGGTCCATCTAGTCAAAGCTATGGTTTTTCCAATAGTCATGTATGGATGTGAGAGTTGGACTGTGAAGAAAGCTGAGCACCAAAGAATTGATGCTTTTGAACGGTGGTGTTGGAGAAGAATCTTGAGAATCCCTTGGGCTGCAAGGAGATCAAACCAGTCAATCCTAAAGGAAATCAGTCTTGAGTATTCATTGGAAAGGCTGATGTTGAAGCTGAAACTCCAACACTGGCCACCTGATGCAAAAAGCTGACTCATTGGAAAAGACCCTGATGCTGAGAAAGATTGAAGGCAGGAGGAAAAGTGGACGACAGAGGATAAGATGGTTTGATGGCATCACCGGCTCAATGGACATGAGTTTGACTAAGCTCTGGGAGTTGGTGATGGACTGGGAAGCCAGATGTGCTGCAATCCATGGGGTTGCAAAGAGTCTGGCACAACTGTGCGACTGAACTGAGCTGATCCATAAAACTCTGTGTATGCATGCATGCTCAGTTGTGTCCTACTCTTTGCAACCCCATGGACTGTAACCCACCCAGTCCATTTGTCCATAAGGTTTCCCAGGCAAGAATACTGGAGCTGTTTACCATTTCCTTCTCTAGGGGATCTTCCTGACCCAGGAATCAAACCTCCATCTCCTGCATTGGTAGCTGGATTCTTTACCACTCTGCTAGCATAAGACTCTATTGTATGTTATTATGTACAGATTGTGGAAAGTCTCAGTAGGAGAATAAATCACAAAATAGGCCCTTGACTCCCTTGCCATCTGCCACTGTAACCCTGGATTCTCTCCTTCAGCTTATACTTAATGGCTATTGGAAGAGGTGGGTCACATTCAACCAGCTGATAATGGAGGAGAAAGACTGAATTCAGTTTACAGATGAGTTGGCTGGGCATGTGGGTAGAAGCAGAAAATGGGCAATGGCTATACTACAAGCCCACTTAGGAATGAAAGAAAGCCATGTGGAGGAGATTATCCCAATCCAGAATTTGGATAATCACAAATTATCCAGAGTGTTAGTCAGTACATTGGGTTATCTGCTTGTAGAAACAGAAGTAGCCTAAGATTAGAATTTGTTCAGCTTCATAGATAGTGTTCTGGCTAGTTGGTTGGAAGCCTGAAAGAAGGAAGACTGCAAGATCAAGGATCAGGTAGCCTGGGGAAGAATCATGTGGTTGGTCCTATGGAAATAAGAACAAGCTGTAAAGATGTTTATATCTCATGGTGATCTCCTTTAGAATGCACCTATTACAAAAGTGTCACTAAACAACCAAATAGGATGATTTTTCCAGTTGGAAGCAGCAAGTATTTCTCATCACCTGCATAGTACTGGCACAATGTGCAGAAGAACAGAGTATCCATTGTTTATCTGAAGAAAATGAAAACACTAATTTGAAAAGATACAGGCACTTCAATGTTCATAGCAGCATTATTTATAATAACTGAGATATGGAAGCAATCTAAATGTCCATCAACAGATGAATGGATAATGAACATGTGATATATATGATACACACACACACACCATGGATATTGCTCATCCAAAAAAGAATAAAAATATGTCACTTTTCAACAATGTGAATTGACCCAGAGGGTATTATACTTAGTGAAATAACTCAAAAGATAAAGAGGAATATCTCACTTACATGTGGAATATAAATAATAAACATGGATATAACATACACACACATACACACAAAAGAAACAGACTCACGGGTATAGAAAACAAGTTAGTGATTATCAGTGAGGAAAGAGAAGGGCAGAGGGAAAAAATAGGTGTAGGAGTTTAAGAGGTACAGAATGCTATGAATAAAATGAGGTAAAAGAATATATTTTACAGTACAGGGAATATAGCCAATATTTTATAACCATAAATGGAGTATAATATACACTAATTTGGAACCACTATGTTGTAAACTGGAAACTAATATTGTAAATCAGCTATACCTGAATTAAAAATATATTTAGGGCTGGATGAAAACCACAATAAAAAAGGACCAAGTACATATAGTGGCCCACAACATAAGGTGACATACACCAAAGATGATATTGCAACTATAGCTTCCAAATATCCAACATGCCAGCAGCAAAGACTATTTTTGAATCACTGATACGGCCCTATTCCTTGAGGAGACCAACCATCCACTTAGTAGTAACTTGAATATGTGTGTGTGTGCATGCATGCTCAGTTGTGTCCTACTCTTTGCAACCCCATGGACTATAGTTCACCAGTTTTCTCTGTCCATGGAATTTTCCAGGCAAGAAAACTGGAGTGGGTTGCCATTTCCTTCTCCAGGGGATCCTCCCAACCCAGAGACTGAGCCTGCATCTCTTGTGTCTCCTGCTTTGGCAAGTGGATTCTTCATCACTGTGCCACCTGAGAAGTCCATGAATGCCCTAAATAATTCATCCTGACTGGGTAAATGTTTGGTTTTTCTCTATACAAAACCCAAAGCAAAGGCTTATTGAGTGTTTCACTGATATTGAACATCACCTAATGTGACATCAAACCAAGAGACTGGCCCACTTTAAAGTAAAGAAGGTGCAGCAGTGGTAACCTGGTTCTAATTACACACTACACTACCCCAAATCCACTGATCTGATAAAGCAATGAAATAATCCATTAAACACACAGCTAAGGCACTCATTTAGGACTGTTATCCTGTGAGAATAGTGTATGTATGTGCTTAGTTTCTCAGTCATGACTGACTCTTCGTGACCTCATGGACTGTAGCCCACTAGGCTCCTCTGTCCGTGGGGATTTTCCAGGCAAGAATACTGGAGTGGGTTGCCATGTTCTCTTCCAGGAGATCTTCCCAACCCAGGGATCGAACCCAGGTCTCCCACATTGCAGTTGGATTCTTTACCATCTGAGCCACCAGGGAAGACCATGTGAGAATAGGGTGTTATGATATTCCACAACACAGGGAATATTCTAAATTAATAATCATTACATAAGTTGGTGTCCCAAGTTGGTAAAATATATATATCTAAGGACAAAGATGAGAAAAAAAAATGGGAGTGAACTTGTTTACTGACACTTTCAGGGACTAATCTGTAGAATCAATGTCTCACTAAATGATAATTTTGTACTCTGTAGGTTTAGGAGTCTGACTCAAAGATCTAAATGTATCTACTAAGAGACAGAGAAAAATTCCCATTTCAGTTTCAAACTATGGTTGCCACCTTTATACTTTGGGCTTATTCTGACAAGAGATCATCAGGAAAGGAAAAGAGTCACCATCATAGCAGGATAATTGACTCTGATCATCGAAGAGGGAATAGGAATGCCATTACTCAGTGAGGACATGGAAAAATATGTTTGCACTCAGATAATCCATTTGATTATCCCTTAGAATTCTTTTGCCTAATTTTGAAGGTAAATGAACAAAGAAAGCAAAACATCATAGCCTTAGAAGGGACATAGTAAGTAGAAGCCCAGGACCCTTCATGAATGAGGGCATGTGTCATGCCATGAGGAAGTCATCTAGTACAGCAGAGGTACTAGGTAAAAGATATCTAAAATAAATAGTAAAGAAGGTAATGAAGGAAAATTAATATCACTTGTGGCATCAAGACCACCTGTTATGGTGGAAGCTGTAGGTGTTTAAGCTAACCTTCATCTTGTAAAATTCACATCACAACATAGGCCCACTAGAATGCAGAAGGAGCTGCATCTACAACTGAAATGAAGTAAATAGATTCATTTGACACAAACAGTAGACTATAATGGGCACTAAAATGTGCTTCTTGGATTATATCACCCTGCCCCCACTGATGCACCCATTCTCTGATAAGTTGAAAGCTGAAAGATCACAGTTGAGTGTTCTCTTCTAGCATTTGCCCTCAGCTTAAGATGGTCTTGCACTGAAGATCAACAACTCAGGCACTCAGTTGTGTCTGACTCTTTGTGACCCCATGGACTGGATCCCACCAGGCTTCTCTGGCCATGGGAATTTCCTGGCAAAAATACTGGAGTGGTTTGCTATTTCCTTCCCCAAGCCCGGTCCACAAATCCAATGATTAATTGATGCATAAGTACAAAGGTTTGTTTCCTTGCCATCAGTTCAGTTCAGTTCAGTCTCTCAGCTGTGTCCGACTCTTTGTGACCCCATGAACCACAGCACGCCAGGCCTCGCTGTCCATCACAACTCCCGGAGTTTACTTAAACTCATGTCCCTCGAGTTGGTGATGCCATCCAGTCATCTCATCCTCTGTCGTCCACTTCTCCTCCTTCCCCCAATCCTTCCCATCATCAAGGTCTTTTCCAATGAGTCAACTCTTTGCATGAGGTGGCCAAAGTATCAGAGTTTCAGCTTCAGCAACAGTCTTTCCAATGAACACTCAGGACTGATTTCCTTTAGGATGGAATGGGTGGATCTCCTTGCAGTCCAAGGGACTCTCAAGAGTCGTCTCCAACACCACGGTTCAAAAGCATCAATTCTTTGGTGCTCAGCTTTCTTTATAGCCCAACTTTCACATCCATACGTGACCACCGGAAAAACCATAGCCTTGACTAGACGGACCTTCGTTGGCAATGTCTCTGCTTTTTAATATGCTACCTGCTGCTGCTAAGTCACTTCAGTCGTGTCCGACTCTGTGCGACCCCATAGAGGGTAGTCCACTAGGCTCCCGCGTCCCTGGGATTCTCCAGGCAAGAACACGGGAGTCGGTTGCCATTGCCTTCTCCAGGACATGAAAGTGAAAAGTAAAAGTGAACTCACTCAGTCGTGTCCGAATCTTAGCGACCCCATGGACTGTAACCTACCAGGTTCCTCTGTCCATGGGATTTTCCAGGCAAGAGTACTGGAGTGGGGTGCCATTGCCGTCTCCGTAATATGCTACCTAAGTTGGCCATAACTTTCCTGCCAAGGAGAAAGCGTCTTTTAATTTCATGGCTGCAATCACCATCTGCAGTGATTTTGGAGCCCCCCCAAAATAAAGTCAGCCACTGTTTCCACTGTTTGCCCATGTACTTCCCATGAAGTGATGGACCAGATGCCATGATCTTAGTTTTCTGAATGTTAAGCTTTAAGCCAACTTTTTTTACTCTCCTCTTTCACTTTCATCAAGAGGCTTTTTAGTTCCTCTTCACTTTCTGCCATAAGGGTGCTGTCATCTGCATATCTGAGGTTATTGATATTTCTCCTGGCAATCTTGATTCCAGCTTGTGCTTCTTCCAGCCCAGCATTTCTCATGATGTACACTGCATGGTTAAATAAGCAGGATGACAGTATACAGCCTTGACGTACCTCTTTTCCTATTTGGAACCAGTCTGTTGTTCCATGTCCAGTTCTAACTGTTGCTTCCTGACCTTCATACAGGTTTCTCAAGAGGCAGGTCAGGTGGTCTGGTGTTCCCATCTCTTTCAGAATTTTCCACGGTTTATTGTGATTCACACAGTCAAAGGCTTTGGCATAGTCAATAAAGCAGAAATAGATGTTTTTCTGGAACTCTCTTGCTTTTTTGATGATCCAGCGGATATTGGCAATTTGATTTCTGGTTTCTCTGCCTTTTCTAAAACCAGCTTGAACATCTGGAAGTTCACAGTTCACATATTGCTGAAGTGAAAAGCAAAGGAGAAAAGGAAAGATATACCCAATTGAATGCAGAATTCCAAAGAATAGCCAGGAGAGATAAGAAAGCCTTCCTCAGCAATCAATGCAAAGAAATAGAGGAAAACAACATATGGGAAACACTAGAGATCTCTTCAAGAAAATTAGAGATACCAAGGGAATATTTCATGCAAAGATGAGCTCAATAAAGGACAAAAATGGTATGGACCTAACAGAAGCAGAAAATATTAAGAAGAAGTGTCAAGAATACACAGAAGAACTGTACAAAAAAGATCTTCACGAACCAGATAATCACGATGGTGTGATCACTCACCTAGAGCCAGACATCCTGGAATGTGAAGTCAAGTGGGCCTTAGAAAGCATCACTACTAACAAAGCTAGTGGAGTTGATGGAATTCCAGTTGAGGTATTTCAAATCCTGAAAGGTGATGCTGTGAAAGTGCTGCACTCAATATGCCAGCAAATTTGGAAAACTCAGCAGTGGCCACAGGACTGGAAAAAGTCAGTTTTCATTCCAATCCCAAAGAATGCTCAAAGTACCACACAATTGCAGTCATCTCACACACTAGTAAAGTAATTCTCAAAATTCCTTGCCATAGTTCAGGACAAATATGAAGTGTTTTCCCAACTACAAAGCCCACAGGGAATGAGATGAGGTCTTTTTTGGGACTTTATTACAATGTAAATTCCCTCTCTTTCCAACCCTTCTTTCTTCATTCACTCACAGATATTGACTCAAAAAGTACAACCTAATGAACTTCCTGCAAGTAATTGTCCATTTCAGAGTTTGGTTCTTGGAGAATTCCACTTGTGACATAAACACTATAGCATTATAGTTTTGCTTATCCTTTTATTGAATCTATCTTAAATTTAGACAAACATTGTAAGATAAAGAAGTTGTAACTACTACATAGAAAAGTATGTAATATAGTGGCCTACATAGGCATGGACACTGTATTCATACATTCACTTAACCAATACTATTAATTGAGCACTTATATAAGCCATTGAAGCTTCCCAGGTGGCTCAGTGGTAAAGAATCTATCTGCCAATGCAGCAGATGTGAGTTTGATCCCAGGGTCCGGGAGATCCCCTGGAGATCACCCCCCCCCCGCCCCCAGAAAATTCTATGAACAGAGGAGCCCAGCGGGCTACAGTCCATGGGGTCATGAAAGAGTCAGACACAACTTAACGACTAAACAACATAAGCCATTATTCAAGGGAGTAAGCCTACAGTGCTATATCAGAGAAACACAAGACAGCCTCCTAATGGAGTTTATGGTCTAGCAGGTAAGAGAGACATTAACCAAATAGATATTCTTTAATTATTTCATTATAATAATAATAAGTCCAGCAAAGGAGAAGTAGACTATTGTGAATGCATGTGACAAAGCAAAATGACCAATGCTAGGGACAGACATTTAGAATAAGATCTGAAAAATATGTAGGAGTTAACTATATGTAGTAGTCCCCTCCTACAGTAGGGAAGAGGAGGAGAGTCGATCATATTTTATCCTAAAATTGGTGTTCAATCTCACAGTCACTATACACACAAATACAAGATGTAGCCTGAAGCATGATTGTCAGTATTTTATAATATTGATGAAAACAAACAGATGAAAATTCATGCATGCTCTTCATTCATTCACTTATTCAATAAACATTTATTTGGTATTATATTCAAGAAGTTTATTTAGGCATTATAGAGATTTGACAAGAAATATGGCACCTTTCCTTCTCTAAGTGTACTATACAGTAGCAAAAACAAGAAGGCAAATGAAAAACATGGCATGCTATAAGTTCTACAAGAGAATCTCAGCAAAGAAGATACTTCTGATTTGTATCAAGATGAAAATTTATATAAATCAAAAGTCTACAAATTGAAAATATAAGCAAATTATTCACCAGGACCATATTGATAAAATATAAAATATCTATAATATTTTATAAAATAAATTAATACACTTAAATGAGGTATTTCCTACTACACATCACTAGGGATTATTGAGCTCCTATTTTACATATATATATATATATATATATATATGAACTTGATGCATTTTAAACTAGTTTATCCTATCCTATTTTTGCAGGATGATAATTCTCATAAGGACAAAAGATCACATTTATAACTAAAACTGATCCTCAATGAAAATACTAAGGGGGTCCAGGTTAATAGCTGTTCTTTATGATAAATAATGTCTTCCAAAATGTGTGTGTTCCTCCTCTGTAATTAATATTGTTAGAAAAACCACCAGCAATTTTTATTTTACACTGATTTAGTAAGGAAGATGAGATGTTATTATTTCTATTTTATAAATGAGGAAACTGAGGCTCAAAGAGGTTAACTAACTTACCTGGTCTTATATGCCATGTCTTTTGAATACTGATCCCATACCCTTTCTATTTCCTTCAGGGATCACAGCCTTGTCGTGACAAAGAGGCTTGCATAACAAAATGAAGCTATGAACCATGCCATGCAAGGCCACCCAAGATGGACGGGTCATAATACAGAGTTCTGACAAAATGTGATCCACTGGAGGAGGAAATGGCAAACCACTTCAGTATTCTTGCTACAAGAACCCCATGAACTGTATGAAAAGGCAAAAAGATATGGTACTGGAAGATGAGCCCCCCTCCCCACCCCACCCACGTCAGAAGGTATCCAATATGCTACTGGGGAAGAGCAGAGGGCAATTACTAATAGTTCCAGAAGGAATGAAGCAGCTGGGACAAAGCAGAAATGATGCTCAGTTGTGGTTATGTCTGGTGGTGAAAACCAGTCTGATGCTGTAAAGAACAATATTGCACAGGAACCTGGAATGTTAGGTCCATGAATCAAAGTAAATTGGACATGGTCAGGCAGGAGACAGCAATAGTGAACACTGACATCTTTGTAATCAGTGAACTATTAATAAAATGGATGGAAATGGGCGAGTTTAATTCAGATGACCATTATATCTGCTACAGGACTTCCCTGTAGCTCAAATGGTAAAGATTCTGCCTGTGATGCAGGAGACCAGGGTTCTATCCCTGGGTCAGGAAGATCCTCTGGAGAAAGGAATGGCAATCCACTCCAGTATTCTTGCCTGGAGAATTCCATGGACAGAGAAGCCTTGTTGGCTACAGTTTGTGGGGTTATAAAGAATCAGACATGACTGAGTGACTAACATACACACATATCTACTACTGTGGGTAAGAACCCCATAGAAGAAATAGAGTAGCCCTCATACTCAACCAAGGAGTCTGCAATGCAGTACTTGGGTGCAATCTCAAAAACAACGGAATGATCTTGGTTTGTCTCCAAGGCAAACCATTCAACATCACAGTAATCCAAGTCTATGCCCCAACTACTAATGACAAAGATGCTGAAGTAGAATTATTCTATGAAGACACACAAGACTCCTAGAACTAACATCAAATGTGTGTGTGTGTGTGTGTGTGTGTGTGTGTGTGTGTGTGTGTGTGTATCCTTTTCATCATAGGGGATTGGAATACAAAAGTAGGAAGTCGAGAGATACCCAGACTGACAAGTTTGGCCTTGGGATACAAAATGAAGCAGTGTAAAGGCTAACAGAGTTTTGTCAAGAGAACACGATGGTAATAACGAACACCCTATTCCAACAACACAGGAAATGACTCTACACATGGACAGCACCAGATGGTCAATATCAAAATCAGATTGGTTATATTTGCAACTAAAGTTAGAGAAGCTCTATACAGTCAGTAAAAAACAAGTCAGGGAGCTGAAAATAGCTCAGATCATGAGCTCCTTATTGCAAAGTTCAGACTTAAATTGAAGAAAGTAGGGAAATCCACTAGGCCAGTCAGGTATGACCTAAATCAAACCTCTTATGATTATACAGTGAAGGTGACAAATAGATTCAAAGAATTATATCTGGTAGACAGAGTGCCTGAAGAATTATGGAGGTTTGTAACATTGTACAGGAGGTAGTGACCAAAAGCATTCCAAAGAAAAAGAAATGCAAAACAGTAAAATGGTTGTTTGAGGAGGTTTTACAAATAGCTGAGAAAAGGATGGGGAACACATGTACACCCATGGAGGATTTAAGTCAATCTATGGCAAAACCAATACAATATTGTAAAGTAAAATGATAAATACATTAAAAAAAAGAAAAGAAGTGAAAGACAAAGGAAAAAGGGAAAGATATACCCAACTGAATGCAGAGTTCCAAAGAATAACAAGGAGAGATAAGAAAGCCTTCTTAAGTGAACAATGCAAAGAACTATAGGAAAACAATAGAATGGGAAAGACTAGAGATCTCTTCAAGAAAATTTGAAATATAAAGGGAATGTTTCATGCAAGGATGGGCACAATAAAGGACAGAAATGCTAAGGACCTAAAAGAAGCAGAAGAGATTAGGAAGAAGTAACAAGAATACACAGAAGGACTGTATAAAAAACGTCTTAATGATAAAATAACCATGATGGTGTGGTCACTCACCTAGAACCAGACATTCCGGTGTGTGAAGTCAAGTGGGCCAACAAAGCTAGTGGAGGTGATGGAATTCCAGGTGAGCTATTTCAAACCCTAGAAGATGCTGCTGCTAAAGTGTTGCATTCAATATGCCAGCAAATTTGGAAAACTGAGCAGTGGCCACAGGACTAGAGAAGGTCAGTTTTTATTTTGATATCAAAAAAGGGCAATGCCAAAGAATGCAACTTTGCTAATTTCCCATGCTAGCAAGTTTATTCTCAAAATCCTTCAAGCTAGATTTCAGCAATACGTGAACTGAGAATTTGCTGATGTACAAGCTGGATTTATAAAAGGCAGAGGAATCAGAGGTCAAATTGACCATATTCATTGACTCATAGACAAAGCAAGGGAATTCCAGAAAAGCATCTACTTCTGCTTCATTGACTATGCTAAAGCCTTTGACTGTGGAAATCACAAAATCATTGTGGACAGTGACTAAAGCCATGAAATTAAAGGACACTTTCTTCTTGGAAAGAAAGCTATGACAAACCTAGACAGCATATTCAAAAGCAGAGACACCACTGAAAAATTGATACTTTTGAATTGTGGTGCTAGAGAATACTGTTAAGCATCCCTTGGACTACAAGGAGATTAAAACAGTCAACCCTAAAGGAACTCAGTCCTGAATATTGGGATGATGGGAAAGATTGAGGGCAAGAGGAGAAGGGGACGACAGAGGATGAGATGGTTGGATGGCATCACTGACTTGATGGACATGGGTTTGGGTAGACTCCAGGAGCTGGTGATGGACAGGGAGGCCTGGCATGCTGTGGTTCATGGGGTTGCAAAGAGTTGGACACAACTGAGTGACTGAACTGAACTGAACTGAATACATAATTGGTACTGCCTATGTACCATTAATTCTTCTAAGAACTTTTAATGTAGAGATGTACAATCCTCATGAGAAGCATATATGGAATGTCTTGTTATTATCAAATTACTCATAAAGAAAATGAGGTACAGAGACAGTAAATCACTTGTCCAAGGTCACATAGCCAGGAAGGGATGGTTTTCAAACTCAGAGCCTCTTGCCCTGAAGTTTAAACTCTTAACACTACATGAACTAATTCAACAAAAATAGGAAGCTATGAACCCTCTATTCCTTTGGAAACACAATATATTAAAAACTAGACAAAATGTGATACTATAGTCATAATTAACTACTTTAGTCCCCAATTATTTATTCTCTTTCTGGCCTCTCTCTTCACTTCCTAGATTCTAGGCCCCGGAATAATTCTACCACCCCCTTTCCCATCCTCACCTGGATATCTACTAATCACACTCCTTCAGGACACTCAATTTAGCTGTCCTCTTTTCTAAAAGGCCTTTCTTGAGCTCCAAATATGGGACTAGGTGGTCCACTTATGTGTTCCCAGAGCGATTATTGCACCTATTTTCATTGTCTGTTACTAGTCTGCCTTCCAATTAGACTTGAGAAGTCCTTAATATTTGGGAATGCATCTTATGTAATTTTGATTACCCCCAATCTAATTACTTACTTGTTTATAAGAATAATGTTCTAAATGTGTGTTGATTTCTTAGAACCTCTACTTTTTAGCACATAGAGATCTGATTAAATGTTTAGAGTCTTACTAGGTACACTTTACACTAGAATATACGCTCTATGAAGGTAGGAATAATGCATCTTTTTTATTCCATAACACAGTGCCTAACATGCAGCGGGCACTCTATCAATAGTTTTTAATTAGACAGAACCAAGTAAAAGAGTAAAGAATAATTCACAGAAACATATAATCAGTAATTTCTTGGAAGACACCAGGTACAAATTAAAGTACACTTATCACTTTGTATCTAATAACTGAAAAAAGAAAGACATGCCAATAGAAATAGGCAGGAAAAATATATGGAAGGTTTTGATCAGGATAAATTTTCACATAAAATATCTAAAAATACTTTTGCATAAGTAGAAAACATAAGTTAAATATATAACAGATGGTGCAATTCAAAAACTTCTTCATACAGCACATAAAGAAATCTTAATATAATTGCCTTAATGTATTCAACAGTAATGTTGTTATTCACCTATGTAAAATGAGGGAAACCAATTTTTAAAAATACATGTTCAAAGTATATTTTTCCATATGCCATTTGTCTAAACACTGATAAGTAGATTAAACAGGCAAAACCTAAGAAACAAGAGTAAACTGAGTTTATAAATTTATAGAGAATGATATCAATATAAATTCATACCTGTTTCATTCAGGGTTTAGCAGAAAGACATTTAAGTTCAATTACATAGCAAAATAGATAAAATTTTGTCCTTCACTAGAATATGACAAATACCATGTAAAAATAATTGAATCGACTGATTATGTTCTCTTATTTACTCTCAATCATTTAACAGAAATGGAAACATATGTGCATGACAGTTTGTTTAGTATTATTTACACATAGCCTATGTCTGTGAAAAAAAAATTATTCTCCTTTATAGCACTATTCTTATGACCCCAGTAAGATTAAAGGTTAAATGTGGCAAATACACTGATCATCTAACATTTCTCTTTTACACAAAGACAAGCTGTGATGAGAAGGCCCTGAAATATATATGTAATGTTAAACCAGAATTTAGTCAAAATTCACCTCTATTCTGACAGATCTAGACAAAAAGAACATAATTTATCTATGAGTAGTGCTTCCCACAGGTCTAGTGGTTTAGTTGTATAAGGAATACTCTAAGTTGATTTGATTATCTAGAGACAGATGCATATATATCTGATTGATTTTTGTAACTAAAATAACATGTTTTGTTTAAAAAAGCATTTACTTTTATGTATGTGTGTTCTTAAGTGCTTTTAGAATTATCCTTGCATCACTGTTGTTAAAATTCTCATGTCTTTCTTCCACCTTCAGTGGAAACCATTTGCTCTATGTTGAGCTTTGTTTTTTTCCCTCAAGTGTCTGAGTACTCTTAAGTGGGTTGCAGTTTTTTTTTTTTTTTTTTTCTTTGCCAGCTAATGTATTTGTGTTATTTTATTACCCATATAAGTCAGGTTACTGGGCACTCTCAAGATGCACTACACAAGCAAGTGCTTGAAGGTAGAGCAACTGCTACTTCTATGATCTGACCAAATACATATATCAAACCACTCTCTCAGCTAAGGCTCTGAGAAAAATGTCCTATTCTCAGTTCTCTCCAGGCTCAAGTTGGAGCTTTCTCATAATCACAGGAACAAAAATCTATTTGCATTATGAGTGCAGGTCTCCTACAGGTTTACTCAGGTAAAAATATTGGGAAGTTCTAAGTATACCAAAGTAAGTCAAGGAATCTGTAGGTTCATGAGTTACTAAAGGAGATTCACGCACATCAGCAAAACAAAGTTCTTCGGAGAATCTGAAAGTCCTAAATTTCACTTATTTCTCCTCATAGAGAAGCAAATCTGGTATTCAGCTCCTTCACTTTGAGTCCCCAAAGCACAAAAGCTTCAACGAATACAAGAAACTAAATTTCCAATCTCTATCTTCCTCTCTTGCTCAGAAACATGCACACACACTATCTCATCTCAATAAAAAGAAAAGAAGAGTCTCAGAGGACAGATACAGGATATCAAGTATAAAAATAATAAAATTCCCAAAATGAAATAAAACATGATAATAAATTGAGGTGGAGTAGTGATTAAACACAGAGTGAAAGATTATTCCAAGCCGAAGAAAGACCAGAGAATAGGTTGAAAATTTTCACTGAATATCAAGTAAGATTTATTAGAAAAAAATATATATATATAACCTAAAGAACGCTTCTGAATTTAAAGATGAAAAAAAAAAATATTACAAGCTTATCATAGGAAAGAATAGCTTACTTACAAAGGAAACAAAATTAGGCCATTATAGGACTTCTCAGCTGCAAGATGAGACAAAGTTAAAGGACAAGAGGAGAGATTTACAAACAACTGAGTGAGAAAGTTTACAATCAAAGAGTATATAATACCTCAACCCAATTATGTTCATCTGTAGAGGAAAAAAAAATATTTAAGAACACATGAACATTCATATATCATTAACAGCAAGAACACTAAGAAAATATGCTAGAAAATGTTACAATAGCTAATTTAGTTAGAACAGAAATCAACACAGGGGAAAGAAAAATGAGTGATGAATGTATTTCATAAGTTGATTATAATTTATACTAAAGCTTTTTATGTAATTGAAAATTTACAACATGCAAGCTTAATAGGATTCTTGAAACCGAAAAGAAACATGTAAAATAAAATATAATAATAACCCAGAACTATTTTTTTTAAAACTATCTTAGAAATGCCCTAAGGTTGTGTGAAGATTAGAAAAATGTAACATCTGGGAAGTAAATACTTCTAAACTTTAAGTTTCATCTGGGAAGGAGAAATGGGCAAGTAAGGCATTTCAGTGGAAAGATAATTTATTATTTTTGAAATTAGGTATATATGTTTGTTTGAAAACCATTTTTAAGAATGGAAAAGTAACCACCTGTGGAATTAAAAAGCATAGTAGAATTTCATATTTAACAAGAAGGAAGGAGTAATGAAAAAATCTTGATCAACTCAGCAAAAATAAGAACAGAGGAAAACAATAACAACAAACTAGCAAATATAGGAAAAAAATAAAACATATCAGCTATTGCTTTAAATGTGAAATGGTTGATTCATATGTTTGTTTGTTTTTTTAAAGGTGAAGTTAAAAACATATTACCAAAGCATATTTTCAAGAAATATGTATAAAACAAAGTAAAACAGTTTAAAATTTTTAAATGAAACATTGCATTACAAACAAATGTAAATGAAAAGACAGCAGAAGTGTTAGCATTATTATCATAAAAACTTGTTTCCATGGTCAAACAGCATTAAAGAGAAAAAGATGGACATTAACTTCATACATACGAAATATAAACTAAAAGAGAGAAATAAAGCAATCAACAAATAAGAATATAAGGATTTTAAAATACATGAAATAAGCTCAAATATGCAAACTTATTTAATTCTATAAACAGAAAATATACATTTTTCTTATAATACTGAAAGTTACATAAATTAATGTATTTATTTAAAAGATTAACAAATTCAGCTAAGTAAAATTTTTAGGGGTTGTATTCTCTAAGCATAGTAGAATTTAAAATTAATAAAAACAACTTGAACTATATGAAAATTAATAAACACATACCCAATAATGCCTGACAGCAAGCAAACAGAAACAAAGATTACAAATTATCTGTAAGCTCATGAAAAAGAGAAACATTATAACTTTGAGACACACCTAAATTTGAAATTATATAGCATTTTAAAGCTGAAAATAAATTAACTAAATATTAACATAAGATACTAAACAAATGAAACTGGAATAAGATGCATAGTTATTTAATTAAATAACCAAAAATATAGTAAAATGGATAAACAGTAAAATTTTTTTCTTGAAAATAAAACTTTGAAAAGCTTAAAGTCATTCAAAATTAGAAATAAAGCACTGAAGAAAAATCAATAAACCCCCATGGTAGCTGGATAATTTACCTTTCTCTGTAACCAATACAGTAGACAGGGACAAACTATTATGCATATAAACAATTTGAGGGACACAAGTAGCAATTGTGACTTAACTGACATGGATAGAACTCTGCATTCAGCAGTAACAAAATCCATATCTTTTCAAGTGTATATGAAATATTTACCATAATTGACAATATGTTTGACATTAAAGCATGTTGCCACAAGTTTGAAAAGCCTGATGTCATACAGTGTCTGCTTCTGACAACAGTGAAATTCAGCTAGTTATCAATTATCTAAATAAATGTTGTAAATGTGTATCTTTGAAATTGAGAACAAGAAATTTTGTTTCACAAATCCAAGAATAACTCACAGTATATCTTAGAAATTATTTTTTAAGAAATGTAATATTTAAATATTGTGAAATGCAGCAAAATTTTGCTTAAGACATGCATAGCTTTAAGCGGATATATAAGAAAAGAAAGAGCACTAAATAATACTGATCTAAGCATGTATCTCATAGTGTTAGGAAAGGGACATCAAGTTAAACCCACCAAATAGTACAATGTGGAATTGATAATGGTATGATTAGAAATCACTGAAATAGCAAATAAATATTAATTAGAGAAAATCAATAAAAAAGGAATTTAGTTCTTTGAAAATATGGCTGATTCATGTTGATATTTGACAGAAAATAACAAAATTCTGCAAAGCAATCATCCTTCAATTAAAATCTTAAAAAAATTTAAAGAAATAAAGTATAAGACTTTAAAAAAAATCAAAATATGAGGACAATTGATAAAATCCTAGAAAATTTGATCAAGGGGAGAAAAGGAAAAGCAAGAGATGCTATAATTGATTAACTCATGAGAGAAAAAGAGGGCAACACTCGCAATCCTACAAACATTAAAAAGACAAGAGGACACTAAGAAAAATGTTTTGAAAATAAATTTGAAAATTGAATGATATAGGAAAAAAATTGTGAAACATAACTTACTAAAGCTTACATAAGATAAAGTAGACCATCTGCATAGCCTTATATCTAATAAAGACACTAAATCCTTAATTAAATCTTCTTATAAAGAAAACTTAAGCTTCAGATGGCTTTACTGGCAAATATTTCCAAATATTTAATGAATAGTTCTAATATTACATACAATTCTAGAGGAAAAAAAAAAAGAAGAAATCTTCTCCAATTGTTCTATGAATCAGATAACTTTGATTGAAAACCTGACAAGAACATTTGAAGGCTGTAGAAGGAAAATCAAAATGCAGTCAATAGTGGTAAAAGAGCACTTTAAAATGGAGCCAGGAGGCCATTGAGGAGGTGTGACTTATGCATGTCTCAGTCTATTTTTCTGAGAAAGGCATCCAGAACATGTACCAGAACATGAACGTATTTATTGGACCTTTACCCTAAAATAATTTGCGATTCATTAAGGACAAATATTTGCTGACTTGTCTCAGAGTCAGTCTCCAGGGAACTTTGTCAACCTTGTGGCTTATGTCTTTATAAGCCCCTGACTGTCTCTTTTCAGAAAATCTCTTGGTTTTGCCTGAATCTGGATCTCCTAATTGCAATTTCTAAGAGCTCAAATAAAGCTCTTTGTTATTTTCAGCCTTGAAGTTAATTATTTTTTGACAAGGGGGAGATGGGAATAATAACTCAACTTATCTCCTACTCTTAAATGTGAGCTTCCTAAAAAATATGTTATTATATAAAAGCTTAAAGTATATAACTAGGTTAACATTCCAATGTTTAAGTATTACTCAAGGAATATGGCATTAGTTTAAAAAATCAATGTAATTTTATATATCAATAGGAAAAAGATGAAAAAAATAAGTGCATGATTAATTTATGTTTATGATTTCTTAATCTGATAGAGGGCATTTATATACAATGTATAGCAAGGATGATACTCAATAGTGAAATAATGAAAGTGCTCTACTTTTGATCAGATATGAGACAAAAATATCAGATATCACCATATCTAGTCAGCTTTATACTGGAGATTCTAGCTAGTATGAGAATTGGAAAGGCTGAAATAAAATTATCATTATTTATAGTCAACATGATAGCTTATCAAAAATCAGAAGTTACAGAAAAATTATTAGAAGTAAAAATAATTTTGACATTTGTGGATAAAAGGTTGAAAAACAACAATCAATTATACTTCTGTTATTTTTCTATTATTTAGCAAGCAAAAATAAATCAAATTTAATAACAATGTATTTGCAGGAACATAAAATTAAAAGATCTAAATATTACCAAACAAAAGATATGCAAGAGCCCTACATAGTAAACTGCAAAAATAAAATCATTGAAAAAAAGAAGGCCTATTTACAGGGATTTACCATGTTTTTGAATTAGAATATTCAATATTTAAAAGATGCCAATCCTTCTCAAATTGATATATTCAATGAAGTTTCATTCAAAATTCAAGAACCTGTTTTTATGAAAAATGAAAAATCTATTCAAACATTTATGTGGAAATTTAAAAATAGCCAAAAATAGCTAATATCATCTTAAAAAGAACAAATCTGGAGAACTTAAACTACAAAATGTACTGAAGTGAAAACTCTGGATAACCTTTACACAGAACCTACTACAAAGATCATAGTAAATGATAAAATGCTAGTATTTTCATTACAAATAAGACAGGCATATTTGTTATTACTCTACACTATTTTATAAGTTCTAGCTAATGTAAGAAAATATTGAAATTAAAACACTTGATAAATAATTAAAAAATAAGAAATAACTCTGGTAATTATATAATCATATACTAAAAAGAGAGATGTAACTTTTAGGAAAACTATTAGAGTTAATATAATTTGATAGGTTAATAGATAAAAGATAAGTATACAAAAATCAATAGCTTGTCTTCATGTTATCAATAAGCAACTAATATGATGTTAGTAATAATACTCCATTTACAAGCTAGAGTAAAATTATAAAATGTGTAGGAATGTATTTCACAGGAAATCAAATATACATTTCAAATCTATTTAAAACTTTAAAAGAATGTAAAATAAGCCCTAAAATATGAGAATGTATGTTCATGGATGGGAAGATTTGACAGTATAAAATGTCAGTCTTTCCAAAATGTATTACATATTTAATACTATTCAAAAGCTCAGTGATCATTTTTCATCTTATTTTCTAATTTAATTGAGCTAAGTTACTATGGAAGAATGATTTGGAATAATCAATGAAAATATGTAAACATATACATAGTTATTTTATCTAAAGATTGATGTGGCAACACATGTGATAATATAATTTAAATAGAACTGTCTCTATTGTATAGACTTCCCTGGTAACTCAGTGATAAAATATCTGCCTGCCAATGCAGGAGACACAGATTTGATCCCTGTGTTGAGAAGATCCTCTGGAGAAGGAAATGGCAGCCCACTCCAGTATTCTTGCTTGGGAAATCTCATGGACAGAGGAGCCTGGCCAGCTATACAGTCCGTGGGGTCACAAACAAGTCAGACATGACTTAGTGACTAAACAATGACAGCTTGTATTGTATATATGGTAATATGATACATATATATGTATACACATACATGTAGATATGTAGATACACACACAAAAATTTCACAACTGAAGAACTAGACAAATAGATCAACATATCATTTAAGGAGAATAGACTGATCTAAAATAAGTCTAAATGTCTATGGGAAATTAAATTTTGCTACAGCACTATTTAAATTTAGTGAGAAAGTAATGTTTCATTTAATTAATGTAATTAGCATAATAGAGAAATCATTTTGAATAAAAAAAGACAGATTTCCTCTCTGGGTAATATAATTAAAAAATAAATTTGAGGAGAATTTTACGGGTACTAGTACATATGTTAAAATCTAAGTAAATGTTTTCATAATCTAGGGGTGGGAGAAATCTTCCCAAGCATGTCAGAAAAAGAAGACATAAAGAAGAGAAAAAAAAAATTTATTTCATAGTAAAAGATAATAAAGCAAAAGACATAAAGAATGAAGCAAATAAAATAAGAAACATGTGTATTCAAATATTTGCAGTGCATAAAATTTAGAAAGGATCAATTTCCCATAAAGTTCCTATATATTATTAGGAAAAAGAAACAGATCAAATAAAAAAAAAATACTAAGACTATGCATTCATGGAAGAAAAAAATGTTACATATATATGCATATATTTCATATATACATGAAAAGTTGGAGTAAGTCACTGACAGGAAGATGCAAATTAAAACAACCATGGGAACAATATTTTATTTATCAGATTGCCAAAATTAACAAATTAGTGACATTTGTTCTGGCATAAATATGGAGAAATAATTACACACACATTGTTTTGGGGACATATCAATTACTATAATAGTTTTGAAAAATATATCTGCAATATTACCCACTATGCATACATTGTGTTTACAGAAATAAAAGTCACAAGCCTATAAATATATGTGTGCAAAATATTTATTTTTAGCATTGTATTCTATGCTAGGGAAAAGTAAATCATTTTAAATATCCATTAAAATTAAATTATTAAATTATGGAGCATCCATATTATTTTAAAACATCTTAGATCTATATTTTTCTAGATGTCCATAATATATTGTTGACTAAGCAAAGCAAAGGAAATACATCCTGAATATTCATTGAAAGGACTGATGTTGAAGCTGAAACTCCAATACTCTGGCCACCTGATAGGAAGAACTGACTCATTGGAAAAGCCCCTGATGCTGGGAAAGACTGAAGGCAGGAGGAGAAGGGGATGACGGAGGATGAGATGGTTGGATGTTATCACCAACTCTATGGACATGAGTTTGAGTAAGCTCCAGGAGTTGGTAATGGACAGGGAAGCCTGGCGTGCTGTAGTCCATGAGGTCACACAGAGTCAGACGCGACTGAGGGACTGAATTGAACTGAAGCAAAGCAAGCTTTACAGAATGAGGTATGCATTATGAATATGTTTTTTTTTTTTAAATAGGAAACCTCAAAATCTCATATAAATATAATTTGTCTATGTGTATAGGAACATGGAGAAATGTATCAGGAGAGAATGAGAAGGGCTGTTGGCATTTTCTAAATATATCTTTGCATTGTTTCACTAGTTACAATGATCACATATTACTATTGTGCTTAATACAAGTTAATAAAAGAAGAAAAACTAGGAATTATTACCTGATGTGATGGACTGCACTGAGAGTTTTGAGCTCCTTCTACAGTGAGATTTATTCAGTGATGCAGCAGCCTGTCTAAAATGATTATAGTCTGAAATAATATTGTAGCACTTTACCTCCACCAGTTACTCTGAGGTTGATATTTCATTATAAACTACCACAGAAAACTTGTAAAATTCTGAAACTATATACATTCTCAGTGTATGGAAATTCAGCAAATGTGCTATTTCAAGGATAAATTTTCTAATTGTTTCATATTGGTAAAGACAATATGGCTTAAAATAAACTGCAACCAACCAGTTCTACTGCCTTAAAAATCACAAGGAGTTCACTTAAATACTAATATCTTCAGTAAAATGTTAATTTGCTTCTTACTATGAAATTCCCATTTTCTGGCTTTGAAATAAAATCTTCAAAATTCAAATGCTTTAAAAATAAAATATATATAATACAGTAACATAAACATGATAATTCTGTTTCTTGAGTATCAGAAATACAGGCATGGCTTTCAACATGACAACTGCTTCAATCTTTACTGCAGATCAGAAAATTAATGGGCATATAAAATAGCTGTATTAGTTCAAAAGATCTTAATGAACTCAAGTCAACAGTTCAAAAAATGTAATGATGTCCACAAAAGAACCAACAGTCTTTTTGAGCACATAATGCAAATATGAACAAATGACTGATTTAACATGACAATCTATATAACCATATAAAATATAGTACACATTTAAACCAAACGTAAATTTATATCAATAACTCATACATTATGAAGTTGACAATTATTTGATACTATACTTAGTTGTTAACATTAATAGACATGATCAATGTAAAGAAAAGCCTTATTTTAAAGAATCACTCTGAGGAATCGGGTGGAGAGGGAGGTGGGAGGGGGGATTGGGATGGGGAAAACATGTAACTCTATGGCTGATTCATGTCAATGTATGACATAACCCACTGAAATGTTGTAAAGTAATTAGCCTCCAACTAATAAAAATAAAAAAAAAAAAATAAAGAATCACTCTGCTTTAGATTTTAGTATTGTTAGAACAGAAGCCCTTTAATAGATTTCACAAAATCAGTATAATTTTATTAGGGACTTCCTAGATGGCGCTAGTGGTAAAGAACCCACCTGTCAATACAGGAGACATAAGAGACAGTGGTTCGATCCCTGGGTCTGGAAGATCTCCTGGAGGAGGAAATGGCAACCCACTCCAGTCTTCTTGCCTGGAGAATTCCATGGACAGAGGAACCTGAAGGTTATGGTCCATAGCATCACAAAGAGTTGGACATGACTGAAGCGACTTAGCAGGTGGGCAGTGATTGTATACTATTGAAAGCTGATGTAATTTTTAATTATGGTCAAATTCATTATCATTCTTTTTCCTCTCCATTCATTCAAATAAGATGACTATGAAGTCTCTTCATTATAACTCAGTTTTAAAAGGCCCACATCTCTAATTCCTCAAAATTCATTCTACAATATCCATTCGACAAATAGTTATGGAGATCCAAATATGCACCAGGTGATATTAATAGAATTAATAGACATTAATAGAAATAAAAATTCATCCATTTTCCTTAAGAAGCTTATCATTCCTTCTGAAGCTGAAGACACTTCCATACAAATCTATGAGAGCTACAAAGAAAACAATCATCTGAAAGTATATGAACTTATCAAAACAGTTGATATAATACATAAAGAAACTCATGCCTTTTCTTATTCAAATAGATTTCCAGTGATCCCAAGTAACATTGACTAAACAATCTTTTATCCATCCAACCACATCAACTTAAAACTGCAATTCACATGATTTCTCAGGAAAGATCTCTTTTCTAAACTGTACTATCAAAATAATTCATAGACTTGTTGGGCTCTGGCTACTGTATACTATGGTCAGATTGATTAACTGGATCAGAGAGAGATCTGTGATATGACCCCACAAACTGGAGTATACTTTACATGAAGCCAATTTCTTTTGTAGCCTTTACACATCAAAGTATTTGCTCATTCTAATAAATAAGCTCAGATATCTTCCTACCATTTTTGCCTGTCTCAAAAATTCAGCATGTGTCATATATAATATGCCAAATTTAGCAGAAACACTTGCGTCTGACAAAAATTTCTTTAAAATATAAAGAATATATAAGTATCATATACAGGTAAAATAGAAAGGACAGAAACAGTATGGACCTAACAGAAGCAGAAGATATTAAGAAGAGGTGGCTAGAATACACAGAAGAACTATACAAAGAAGATCTTAATGACCCATATAACCACAATAGTGTGATAACTCAGAGAAATATATGGAAAAAAAGAAAGATTTACATATTTAGAAGAGTTGAAAATGATATTCAAATCATAAGGCTGATTGCAACTGGCCTCTGATTATGAATAAGAATGGATTCAAATAAGCACCATCTATGCTAACCCCTGAGGGCTTCCCTGATGGCTCATCAGTAAAGAGTCCGCCTGCAGTGCAAGAGATGCAGGACATGCCTGTTCGATCTCTGGGTTGGGAAGAGCCCCTGGAGGAGGAAATGACAACCCACTCCAGTATTCTTGCCTGGAAAATCCCATGGTCACAGGAGCCTGGCGAGCTACAGTGCATGCTGTTGTAAAGCATCAGACACAGCTGAGCAACTGAACACACGCTAACCCTGTCTTAAGATCTTCCTCAAAGCACAGATGAGCAATTTTTCAAGTCACACTCATTATTTAAAGCCTAGCATGTGGCCAGTTGCTATATAACAAAGATGTGAGAATTCTAAAACCTTGCAGCCTTGAATTTGATCTAGATGACTAATGAATACATGATCACCGAATTGTGATGAGGTTCATATTTTATAATCCTATATATTTACCAGTGGTGACTTTCTAAATTGGTTTGGTTTCAAAAGTGGAGAATGTTGTTGAAGCACTAACTAAATTTACAGAAAAATAAGAAAGATTTCCAAAACAAGTTCCACTTACATCTGTTGTGCCTGCAGCAAAATAAGTACAATGGACTTGGGTTTGGCATCAAAGATCACTGCTGGGTGCCAAGCATAGCCATGCACACCTGCATCTCAGCACTTATAGGCACTATCTTTGTCAAATATTTGGCTCAATAAATCTCTGAAAATCAAAAATACTACATTGTTTTGGGTAATATTCAACATCTGAATTGAAAACACAGGAAGATTCAAAACAGAATTGTTGAAACAGAAAACTTCAGTGATTCAAATGAAAAGCTCAGTTACTTTTCAATGCATAGACTTTATTGCTTAGAATTCATTTTTGGTGTTTTATTTTGATTTGAAATAACATGTCTTGTTCTTTACTGATGAAAGTTTAAATCATATCAAGATGAGAAAATGGAAAAGTATTATTTTTAAGTTTAAACTTTATGTTGCTTTCTGAGGGAGTACAAAATTTTGTTGAGGATGGGTTTATTAGAGAATTCCTTTAAAGTTCACATTTTTGGTCAAAATAAGTTCTCTCCTACTTCTATGTAAGTAACCTAATAATAAATTTTTATCATAAAACCAAGAACATCATATAAAACCCACTGGAAAATCATTCAATGGGTTTGAAATTCACTTTACTGTTCTGATTACCCTGTGCTTTAACTATAAACATATCACATTGCTATATTTTCCCTTAGACACCCTGAGTTGCAAACAGAATACTAATCCCCAATAGTATTTTGTTTTGTGCTTTCCAGTTGAGGAAATTAAGAGCATAACTCTTAGTGACTATTAAAATAGTAATTCAAATTTCAAGTACTTCAAACCACTAAGCATATCATAGTTTTATTATTTTATAATTATGGATGTCACAAGTGAAAGACAATTGCAAGAATGACCCTTAGGTTTAGCTTGAATACAGTTTTTCCTAGGAGATTTAATAGAATTTGAAAGGCAAAACAGTCAATATCACAGTAATCCAAGTCTATGCCCCAACCACTAATGCCGATGAAGTTGAAGTTGAACAGTTTTATGAAAGTCTACAGGACCTTCTAGAACTAACACCACAAAAAGATGTCCTTTCATCATAGGAGACTGGAATGAAAAGTAGGAAGTCAAGAGGTGCCTGAAGTAACAGGCAAGTTTGGCTTTAGAGTACAAAATGAAGCAGGACAAAGGCTAACAGAGTTTTGCCAAGAGAACACACTGGTCATAGCAAATACCCTCTTCCAACAACACAAGAGACAACTCTACATATAGACATAACCAGATAATCAATACTGAAATCATATTGATTATATTCTTTGTAGCTGAAGATGGAGAAGATCTATACAGTCATCAAAAACAAGACTGGGAGTTGACTGTTGCTCAGATTATGTACTCCTTATTGAAAAATTCACTTAAATTGAAGAAAGTAGGGGAAAACACTAGTCCATTCAGTATGACCTAAATCAAATCCCTATGATTATACAGTGGAAGTGGCAAATAGCTCCAAGGGATTAGCCCTGATAGACAGAGTACACGAAGAGCTACAGACAGAGGTTCCTAACATTGTAGAGGAGGTAGTGATCAAAACCATCCCCAAGAAAACAGGAAATGCAAAAAGGCAAAATGGTTGTCTGTTGAGCCCTTACAAACCACTGAGAAAAGAAGGGAAGTGAAAGGCAAAGGAGAAAAGGAAAGATATACCTATCTGAATGCAGAGTTCCAGACAATAGCAAGGAGAGATAAGAAAATCTTCCTAAATGAACAATATAAAGAAATAGAGGAAAACAATAGAATGGGAAAGACTAGAGATCTCTTTAAGAAAATTAGAGATACCAAGGGAACATTTCATGCAAAGATGGGCACAATAAAGGACAGAAATGGTATGGAACTAGCAGAAGCAGAAGATATTAGGAAGAGGTGGCAAGAATACACAGTAGAATTATACAAAATTATATATATATATATGTATATATATATATATATATATATCTTAATGACCTGGATAATCACAATGGTGTGATCACTCACCTAGAGCCAGAAATCCTGGAGTGCAAGCCAAGTGGGCCTTAGGAAGCATCACTATGAACAAAGCTAGTAGAGGTGATGGAATTCCAGCTGAGCTATTTCAAATCCTAGAAGATGATGCTGTTAAAGTGTTGTACTCAATATGCCAGCAAGTTTGGAAAACTCAGCAGTGGTCACAGGAAAAAGTCAGTTTTCATTCCAATCTAAAAGAAAGGCAATGCCAAAGTATGTTCAAACTACTTCACAGTTGCATTCATGTCACATGCTAGCAAAGTAATGCTCAAAATCTTTTAAGCAAGGCTGCAACTATATGTGAACCAAGAACTTCCAGATGTATGAGCTGGATTTAGAAAAGAAGAGAAAAATGATCAAATTGGCAACATCTGTTGGATCATAGAAAAAACAAGACAGTTCCAGAAAAACATCTATTTCTGCTTTATTGACTATGCTAAAGTCTTTGACTGTGTAGATTACAACAAACTGTGGAAAATTTTTAAAGAAAGGGGAACACCAGACCTCCTTATCTGCTTGCTGTGAAACCTGTATGCAGGTCAAGAAGTAACAGTTAGAACTAGACGTGGAACAACAGATTGGTTCAAAATTGGGAAAGGAGTAGGTAAAGGCTGTATATTGTCACCTTGCTTTTTAAATTTATATGCAGGGTCATCATGCAAAATGCCAAAATGGATGAAGCACAAGCTGGAATCAAGATTGCAGGGAGAAATAGAAATAAACTGAAATATACAGATGACACCACCTTTATGGCAGAAAGCAAAGAAGAACTAAAGAGCATCTTGATGAAGGTAAAAGAGGAGCGTGAAAAAGCTGGCTTGAAACTCAACATTCAGAAAACAAAGATCATGGCATCTAGTCCCATCACTTCATGGCAAATAGATGGTGAAACAAGGGAAACAGTGACAGACTTAATTTTTTGGGCTCCAAAATCACTGCAGATGGTGACTGCAGCCATGAAATTAAAAGATGCTTGCTCCTTGGAAGAAAAACTATGACAAACCCAGACAGCATATTAAAAAGCAGCGACATTACTTTGCTGACAAAGGTCCGTCTTATCAAAGCTATGGTTTTTTCCAGTAGCCATGTACAGATGTGAGATCTGAACAATAAAAAAGGCTGAGTGCCGAAGAATTGATGCCTTGGAACTGTGGTGCTGAAGGAGGCTCTTGAGAGTCCCTTGGACTGCCAGGAGATCAAACCAGTCAGTCAAAGGAAATCCAACCTGAATATTGATTGGAAAGACTGATGCTGAAGCTGAAGCTCCAATACTTTGGCTACCTGATATGAAGAGCCGACTCATTGGACAAGACCCTGATGCTGGGAAAGATTGAAGGTGATAGGAGAAGGGGACAACAGAGGAAGAGATGTTTGGATGGCATCCCTGACTCAGTGGAGCTTGGTTTGAGCAAACTCTGGGAAATGGCGAAGGACAGGGAAGCCTGACATTCCTACAGTCAATGGGGTCATTAAAGAATCGACAAGGCTGAGCAACTGAACAACAGCAAAACTATGGATGTTGCAAGTGAAAGACAATTGCAAAGATGACCCTTGGGTTTATCTTGAATACAGTATTTCCTAGAAGATTTAATAGAGCTTAATGCTTCAATGAAATCAATGCCTCTATATAATGAAAAAGGTAAACTGATCAAAACTGAAAGGGAAGTCTTTCAACTTCCATCTTAAATTGGCAATAAGTACTTCCAAAGGCTGGCTGAAAACCATAAATAGGGTGCCCAGGGTAATTTGAACTTCCCATATCTATAATGGAAGCCTACCCATTCTTTTGAAGTATCACCCTCCTGAATACTGCTGCTAAACCAGTTTTCTTGACTCCTGCAATACATTGAGCATGATCTTAAGTAGAAGGAGCATTCTGATTTGGAACCTCAGCCTGAATGACTCGGAAAAAAATGTATTTAAATGCTCCTGTGTGCGTGTTTCCCTCATGATACTCAGCAAAGGAATACCTTAATTAAAATCATATCTCTCCAAAAAATTATTTATAATTGAATTAGGCTAAAAGGTTTAGGTGAACTTTTTAATGATCCCAACAAAACCATATAAGAAATGTCTCCTTCTTTGATATTCTGGATTCCCCAACATCCAAAATATTAACAATTATTAGTGCAAAAGCAAATAAAATTACTATAAACATAGAGTTTACAAACACAAACCACTCTACAATTTTTCAAAGCCTACTCATAAGCCTTAGGTGGACTTTCCTGTGCAATTATCCTGTTGTCCTCGTTTTATGGATAAAAGGCAGATGGTTGTTGTTATTTAGTCACTAAGTCATGTCCGACTCTTTGGGAATCCATGGACTGTAGTCTATCAGGCTCCTCTGTCCATGGGATTTCCCAGGCAAGAATACTGGAGTCAGTTGTCATTTTCTTCTCCAGTGGATCTTCCTGACCCAGGGGTCGAATCCATGTCATCTGCATTGGCAGGTGGATTCTTTAAAAGTGAGCCACCAGGAAAGCCTGAAAGGCAGATACTCATAGTAGAAAAAGGATGCATTTTGTCATCAAACATGCTAGAATTCTTATGCCAGATTTATTGCTTGCTAACTTGATGAATTTAGGCAAATCACTTGATCTTTCTGAGACCTTGTTTCTCCACCTTTGAACCAAAATTGCTATGTGATAAAGAAATTCAGTTATGGAAGCAGTGATACTAACTACATTCATTGCATCATTCCTCAGTGCCAGTCACTGTGCCTAGGGCTTTGTCTATTTAGGACATGGTATATTAGTCAAGAGAGTAACGTTTGGAGTCAAATATGAATTCAGTTCCTAATTCTACTAACCAGCTAGCTGTGTAACACTGGGAAGATTTCTTTTCTGAGCTGAAGTTTCCTCAACAACAGCATGAAAATTGAAATGCCTATCTAACAAAAAGATTGTTTTATGATCAAATTAGATTTTCAAATTTAACACTTCACCTCCCTCAATATAACTCTCTAGTCCCCCAACTTGCCTCTATTATTTCTCTAATAGTGTTATCATCATTTAACATTATATTGCATATTTTAAAATTTGTTCATTTTTGTCCTCCCACAAATAGGTGAATGCCATGAGGAAAGGGATTTATTTTACATATCACAAAATCCCCCTAGTATCACTGTTTATCTCATTGAAGTTATTCAAATATTTATCAAATTAATGAGTGAATATTAAGTTTTGAACTAATATATTCAAAAATAAAAATTCAATAGCTGTTCACTAGTTTTCTGAAAATATATAGAGGGTAAGTAACTTGCCTAAGGAAGCGCATCTGCTCAGTGACCGGGATAAATTAGGACCCAGAGTTCTTCCCTTCTGGTTCATTCCTTGTGCTACTCTAGTGATTCTTCAAATGTGGCCCCTGGGAAGATGGCATGATATCACCTTGGAACTGTGTTAGAAACACAAAGTCTCAGGCCCCAACCCAGACTTATAAACATTTGGGGTAAGGATAAGCATTTTTTGTTCAAACAAGCACTCTTGATAATTCTGAAACATGCTAAAGTTTGATAACCACTGTACTATAAACCTTAACACTTTCAAATATCATTACTGATATTACCATAACTTCCTCAATGTCAAATTGGAAAAATTTAATATCATTTAATATAAACTAAAAATCTATTACTTTTTATAAAGACTAACTCATTAAAATTTAACATTTGTTTTTCTGTTATTATCAAACAAAATTCCCCTAGTTTTATCTAACCCTTGATTTTAGGAAAGCCAGAGATCAGATTGCTATAGGACTATGCCCACAGAAGTTTGCCCTTTTAAGCTGATATATTTGTCCTGTGACATACCAATATATATAATCTAGATCATGAGAATTTATTCCTTGAGTGCTACTTAATCAGATGTGCCATAAGCATTCACTATTTTAAAATATCTTCTCATGCAAATAATTTGCAATAACTACCTGGATCTAGCTTGCCTGCAAAATGAGTGCCAGATATGTTTTTTTGTAGTTTTTAAAACATTTTGAGGATCTTAAACTGCCCAAAAGTTAAAAAAGAAAATCAGAAAAAAAGAACAAAATAAAAAATGCCCCACATTCATTTATTGATTGTTGACTTTGATTCTATAGGAGAAAGCTAAATATTTTACATGTTATCCTTCAATTCATCGGTTGCACAGTAAAAATTGGTTGTGCTTAGATTATTCTTAAAATTATTGAATAAAAAAGACAAGGCAATACTCAGATTATTATATTTTTGTGAAAAACTTTAAACCTTCACTTATTGATTTTTTTTTCTCTTTTTTACTTCATAAATCTTGATCTTACATTGGCACTATGGTGCATTGCAAGAATTCAATTATGAATCTTCCATTCTCTTGGAATTAATAACACCACAGTGTTGATGAACATAATTCTCATTTTGTAGGAAAAAAAATGAAAATAATATTTTTCTCAAATAATATTTTGCCCAATAATATTTTGCCTGTGTAGTTTGGCATTTCAGCAATGGAAAGTTACAGTTTTCTCGTAATAGTGTCATTGCATAACAGACAATGGTTATTTATTCTTGTTAGAACAATTTCATTTCATGTAAAGGCTGACTCAGCTTGTTCTTTGGGAAATAAGAAGGATTATGAAAATTAAGTGAGAAAAAAGAATATATAGTCATGGATTCAACCTGAAAACCAATAGAAGAAAATATCTGAATAGTAATACTTCTTTATTCATGATAACTAGACATTTCAACACAGTATATTATAGAGTTCTGTGTTCATGCAACCTTGAGTACCAGTATAATTTTTCATTTATTAGCTCCAGTCAACTCTGGCCAATTCTAAGTGAAGAAGATTTCCAAAGAAGATTCTAATCTAAATACTTTGTTAGCTTGAATGATTTTGTTAATAGTAAGAATTCCCCTTTCCATGTTTCTTGAACAAGTAAATTGTTATCTCTGTATACTAATTCACAGTAAATCTTACTCCCTGTAAACAAATGAAAATGTTTCTTCAACATAGTTGGCAACATGGCATAATATTTAGACTTCAAATATTTATCTGTCTGAGAATCCTATTTAAAATTATAAGCATCACTGAAAAGGGTAAGGCATTAGGCTGGAGTAATGCCCTAGTGAGTATTAACCCTATACTAGCACTTCCTTGCCAGAAACCTAGTGATGAGGTGAAAAGAAGGAATGAGTGATTGCAGCTAGAGGACTGAGTAAATTTAGATCATGAGTAGCTATTTGTTATGAAATATCAAGCAAGAGTGATGAGATTGCCATAATGTTGAGAAAGCGAGGGCTGACTAGGGGAAAGGGGGTTTGCATACTTCCATATGTGAACAGCTTGAATCCCCAGGAGCCAATTCTCACATAATGTGCAGATAGATAAGTGCCTGGGCTGACAGGAATTCTCACATAAATGTCAGTGTGCTTTGGGAGCTTGGGAGAAATACCAGAGAGGAGCTGAGAATGAGTAATATCACCTCTGCCCTCAGACAGTGCTTTGTTTCCTGATGCAGAAGGGACAATCAGGCTTATTGCTGCAGTTGGCCAAACAAGATCACTTAAATGTCATTTGTTTTATACCTGATTGATGCTATCAGGGAAATTATATGACCTCTGTTTTGCAACGATGTGACCTCTGCTTTGGGAAATTTTAAAGTAAAGCCCAATAAAAAGAGGCTAATCCAAATTTCAGTTCCTGCATTTTACCCTTTTAGCTATCTCAGATCAATAACCATTCACTGGCTACTGTGATTCTCACATGGAGGAAGGAGCTGCACATTTTTCTTAATGACAGCAAGTGTTAAATTTAGCTATAAATGGTCGAGTGCGATTTAAAAAGACCATTAAAGTGCCATGGAGCATTTCAGCATTCCATAGCACGTCTTTGCCTTTGTATTATGTTAAAACCTGCTTCCGTTTTGTGGTAGTAATGGAGATAAGAGTATGTATCAACGCATTTTGTAAGAAGAAGAAATAAATACACATTTTATTTTTTAATCTTCTTGTCCTATGACAAGTCTAAAATTTAGGAAATAAAGAAATTGGTTATCACATACCTATGGTGGCCTCTAATAGGTATATGGCTGGATTTCATTTAAGGGGTAAATTCAGATGGGAAAGAAGAGAGAATATCTTGTATTGATACTTTTAAGCCATTGAGTACCTGATACTGTGGCTTTCCTAAGTAACAGTGCTATTGTTCTAAATGGTTTGGGAAAGCTATTTGCCAAACAAGAAGTTGTAAGTAATTCATTCTTAACTAAATAAGGAGGAAAGTATGAAAGGAAAATGGTTAGCCAAATAGTTGCATATACACATGCTGTCTACCCAGAAACTTACCCTTGATACCAAGTAAACTCAGACTGTTTCATCTATACTTATTTTTCTACTTAATGTGCAACTGTGTATGTAAAACAACTCATTTCTCTTAATTCTACATATTTGCATATAGTTCTTCAGACAGCTAAAACCTAGATGACCAATATTTTACATTTGCTTTTCATGCCTCGAAATTCTGATATGCCTACTTAGTCATTGTACAATGGTACAGAAAAGATATATCAGTTTTATCTTCTTATGGAACTACAATTATTATAGATACTCACTCTTAGTGGTGTGATGTGAGCTGTGATGGTATAGGGTAAAGTGGTGGAACTCTTACTCCATTTTATCTGGAAAGATCGTGGTTTTAAAAGATGTAGAAACGAATTAGAGTTGACAAGTGAAGAAAATATAATAAATGAACAGCCATTTAATAAACAAAGCTGTCATTGATGGGGAAAGTAGAGTTGGAGAAAGATAATTCAGGGGAATGAAATTGTCAGTGTTTTGGGTGATGAGTAGTGACATCAGGATGATGTAGTGGGAAAAGAATAGGAATTTTGAGGTGAAAGGGATCTGTGTTTGAATACTGGCTTTTTTACTTAACTAGCAGTTTTACATCAAATATATATATATATATATATATATATATATATATATATATATAAAACTTATGCTGGCTCAACTATAAAATGCAGGGAAAATCTTTACCATGGAAGGCTATTATGAGATTAGGGGTTGATTAATACAGAGTGCATCATAGGGGATTCTCACTAAATATAACTATTAATGCCGTTAATTGACTGATGGGGCAAAATGTCCCAATGTGTGAGTACTTACCATAAATGATAGCTATCATTTTCTTGTTTTCACGAAAAACACAATCCTCACATTGGGTGACATCCAAATTTAGGTTCAGTTCAGTTCAGTTGCTCAGTAATCTCTGACTCTTTGTGACCACATGGACTGCAGAACACCAGACTTCCCTACCATCACCAACTCCTGGAGCTTGCTCAGACTCATGTCCATTGAGTCAGTGATGCTGTCCAACCATCTAATCCTCTGTTTTCCCCTTCTCCTCCTGCTTTCAGTCTCTCCTAGCATCAGGGTCTTTCCAATGAGTCAGCTCTTCGCATCAGGTGACCAAAGTATTGGAGCTTCAGCTTCAGCATCAGTCCTTCCAATGAATATTCAGGACTGATTTCCTTTAGGATTGATTCATTTGAACACCTTACAGTCCAAGGGACTCTCAAGAGTCTTCTCCAACACCACAGCTCAAAAGCATCAATTCTTCAGTGCTCAGCCTTCTTTATTGTCCAACTCTCACATCCATACATGACTACTTAAAAAAAACATAGCTTTGACTAAATGGACCTTTGTCAGTAAAGTGATATCTCTGCTTTTTAATATGCTATCTAGGTTGGTCATAGCTTTTCTTCCAAGGAGAAAGCATCTTAATTTCATGGCTTCATTCACCATCTTCAGTGATTTTGGAGCCCCCAAGATAAAGTCTCTCACTGTTTCCATTGCTTCCACATCTATTTGCCATGAAGTTATGGAACCAGATTCCATAATCTTAGTTTTTTGAATGTTGACTTTTAAGTCAGCTTTTTCACTTTCCTCTTTCACTTTCATCAAGAGGCTCTTTAGTTCCTCTTAACTTTCTGCCATAAGGGTGGTGTCATCTGCATATCTGAGGTTATTGATATTTCTCCCAGCCATCTTGATTTCAGCTTGTGCCTCATCCAATCTGGCATTTCACATGATGTACACTGCATATAAATTAAATAAGCAAAGTGACAATATACAGCCTTGTCGTATTCCTTTCCCAATTTAAACTAATCCATTGTTCCATGTCCAGTTCTAACTTGCTTCTTGACCTGCATACAGATTTATCAGGAGGTAGGTAAGGTGGTCTGGTATTCCCATCTCTTTAAGAATTTTCCACAGTTTGCTGTGATCCATACCGTAAAAGGCTTTAGTGTAGTCAATGAAGCAGAAGTGTTTTTCTGGAATTTTCTTGCTTTTTCTATTATCCAGCAGATGGAAATTCCCATTTCATGTAATGTTGAAGCCTAGCTTGAAGAATTTTGAGCATTACTTTGCTAGAGTGTGAGATGAATGCAATTTAGGTTAAATAATGAGATTACAATAATTGGACACTATTGTTTTAGCTCCCAGCTATTTTGTGTTAGAACAGGTATAGAAATGGGGAAAACGGCACAGATATTTGAAGGTATGGGTTTATAATTATATAGGAAAGGAAAGTGATACAGTAAAAAGAATCTATGTTTGGAGTCTCAGTAGGTAGATTTGAATTCACCATTTAGAAGCTTAATAAATTATTAAGCCTCAAATACCCTATTGGAAAACTGAGCATAGGGTATGTGTCAGAAACAAAGTATCATAATAAAACACAGAGAAAAATGTCTCACATGTAGAAAACTTCTCATTAACTGTTGCTTAATAATGGTCAGAGTCTAATACTCCAACATCACATTTCTCCAGAACTACACTGTATGCCCAGGAATTGTTTCAAATATAGAAAATCTTAATGTGCTTTGAAAATATTCATCCATGACCAAGAGAGCTTCTTGAGACTAGAGTAGGAGGAGATTTATTTAAGAGTTCAAAAAAAGCATCAGGATTGTTAATAGTGGTAAATAATGTCAAACTCTGAGACTGACATGAACACAATGCTTTATTTAAAATAGTTAACCAACAAGGACCTACTGTATAGCACAGGGAACTCTGTTCAATATTCTACAATAACCTAAATGGAAAAAGAATTTGATAAAGAATAGGTACATGTGTAACTGAATCACTTTGCTATATCCTGAAGCTAACACAACTTTGTAAATCAACTATACTTCAATATGAAAATTTTTTTAAAGATATTCTTTTACTTAGATTATAGGAAATCATCGACTTATATTCCCACTTGTGTTTTTCATATACAAGAATAAAATGAAGTGACAAGGTTAAGAATTTTCTAAATTGCAAGTAGAGTAAATGTTAGCTGAAAGCTAAGGAAGTCTTGTTACCAGTATTCTTGCCTTGAGAAGACCATGAACAGTATTAAAAAGCAAAAAGATAGGACACTAAAAAGATGAACTCCCCAGGTTGGTAGGTGCCCAATATGCTACTGGAGATCAGTGGAGAAATAACTCCAGAAAGAATGAAGAGATGAAGCTTCTTCCAGCCCAGCGTTTCTTATGATGTACTCTGCATATAAGTTAAATAAGCAGGGGGACAATATACAGCCTTGACGTACTCCTTTTCCTAATTGGAACCAGCCTGTCGTTCCATATTCAGTTCTAACTGTTGCTTCCTGACCTGCACACAGATTTCTCAAGAGGCAGGTCAGGTGGTCTGGTATTCCCATCTCCTTCAGACTTTTCCACAGTTTATTGTGATCCACACAGTCGAAGGCTTTGGCGTAGTCAGTAAAGCAGAAATAGATGTTTTTCTGGAACTCTCATTCTTTTTCGATGATCCAGCGGATATTGGCAATTTGATTTCTGGTTCCTTTGCCTTTTCTAAAACCAGCTTGAACATCTGGAAGTTCTCGGTCCACGTATTGCTGAAGCCTGGCTGGGGAATTTCGAGCATTACTTTACTAGCATGTGAGATGAGTGCAATTGTGCGGTAGTTTGAGCATTCTTTGGGATTGCCTTTCTAGGGATTGGAATGAAAACTCACCTTTTCCAGTCCTGTGGCCACTGCTGAGTTTTCCAAATTTGCTGGCATATTGAGTGCAGCACTTTCACAGCATCATCTTTCAGGATTTGAAGTAACTCAACTGGAATTCCATCACATCCATTAGCTTTGTTCATAGTGATGCTTCCTAAGGCCCACTTGACTTCACATTCCAGGATGTCTGGCTCTAGGTGAGTGATCACACCATTGTGATTATCTGGGCCATGAAGATCTTTTTTGTACAGTTCTTCTGTGTATTCTTGTCACCTCTTCTTAATATCTTCTGCTTCTGTTAGGTCCATACCATTTCTATCCTTTATTGAGCCCATTTTTGCATGAAATGTTCCCTTGTTATCTCTAATTTTCTTGAAGAGATCTCTAGTCTTTCCCATTCTGTTGTTTTCCTCTATTTCTTTGCATTGATCACTGAGGAAGACTTTCTTATCTCTCCTGGCTATTCTTTGGAACTCTGCATTCAAATTGGAATATCTTTCCTTTTCTCCTTTGCTTTTTGCCTCTCTTCTTTTCACAGCTATGTTTAAGGCCTCCTCAGACAACCATTTTGACTTTTTGCAATTCATTCATTATTAGAGAAATGCACATGAAAACCACCGTGTGGTATCATCTCACACCGGTCAGAATGGCTGCCATCAAAAACCCCACAAACAATAAATGCTGGAAAGGGTGTTGAAAAAAGGGAATCCTCTTACACTGATGGTGGGAATGGAAACTGGTACAGCTACTATGGTGAACAGTGTGGAGATTCCTTAAAAAACTGAAAATAGCACTGCCATATGACCCAAGAATCCCACTGCTGGGCATACAAACCAAGGAAACCAGAATTGAAAGAGACACGTGTACCCCAATATTCATTATAGCACTGTTTACAATAGCTAGTACATGGAAGCAACCTAGATGTCCATCAGCAAATGAATGGATAAGGAAGTTGTGGTACATTTACACAATAGAATATTACTCAGCTATAAAAAGGAATGCATTTGAGTCAGTTCTAGTGAGGTGAATGAAACCAGAGCCTATTATACAGAGTGAAGTAAGTCAGAAAGAGAAACACCAATATTGCATATTAATGCATATACATGGAATTTGAAAAGATGGTAACAACAATCCCATATGCAAGACCACAAAAGAGACACAGATGTAAAGAAGAGAGTTTTAGACCCTGTGGGAGAAGGCAAGGGTGGGATGATTTGAGGGAATAGCACTGAAACATGTATATTACCATATGTAAAATGCATATTTTACAGTGCAAGTTTGATACATGAAGCAGGGCAATCAAAGCTGGTGCTCTGGAACAACCCAGAGGGATAGGGTAAGGAGGGAGTTTGGAGGGGTTTCAGAATTGGGGTAACACATGTACACCTGCAGCTAATTCATGTTGATGTATGGCAAAACTACCACAATATTGTAAAGTAATTAGCCTCCAATTAAAATAAAGAAATTGATTTTAAAAATAACTAATGGTAAAACTTGACTCTCTTACCATTATTTAAAATTTTCATACTTAATGTTATTATTGATATACTGAAATTCAAATAATGGTGAGAGAGTCAAGGGGCTCCCCTGGTGGCTCAGATGGTAAAGAATCTGCCTGCAATGTGGGAGACCTGGGTTCAATCCCTGGGTTGGAAAGATCTCCTGGAGGAGGGCATGGCAACCCACTCCAGTATTCTTGCCTGGAGAATCCCATGTACAGAAAAGCCTGGAAGGCTGAAGTCTATGGGGTTGTAAACAGTCAGACATGACTGAGCACAGCACAGCACAGGAGATTCAAGGGACTTGAGGATCGATTAAGTTAAAAAAAATATGACCATGAGATTTCAGTAGCATATACAGGCTTTACTGGGTGATATTTGATCTCTTTGTATGTGAAGGGAGTACTACAAAGCAGAGGACTATCAGAATCTATGTGCAGTGGCTACTAAGAAAAGGTAGCAAAATGAACCCTTAGAGGAGAGGAAAATTACTATCCATGAATGTGGAATATCACTTCATTTATTAGCTCTTCTTTGATTTCATCACAGTTTTGCAGTTTTTTCATATAGATCTAGAACATATTTTGTTAAGTTTATACCTAAGTATTCGATTTTTAGGGTGATCATGTAAATTGTAATATTATCTTAATTTCAAATTCCACTTGTTCATTTCCAGTATACAGTAAAGTGATAGATTTCTGTATATTAATCTGTATCCTTCAAGAAGATCCCCTAGAGTAGGAAATGGCAACCCACTCCAGTATTCTTGCCTGGGAAATCCCATGGACAGAGGAGCCTAGATGGCCACAGTCCATGGGGTCTCAAGGAGTCAGACACGACTGAGTGACTAAGCACACAAGAATTTTGGTATGATGCACAGAAGCAGTAGTGAGAGGGAGCATCCTTGCCTTGTTCCTGACCAATAGCAGAAGTTTCAAGTTTTTTACCACTAAGTATGATGTTAGCTTGCAGGATTTAAATAGCTGTTCTTTATCAAGTTGAGGAAAATCCTCTCTGATCCTAGTTTACTGTGATTTATTTAAATCAAGATTCAATATTAGATTATATGAAATGCTTTTTTACATCTATTAATATCATATGATTTTTATTCTTTAGCTTTTGACATGATGAATTACATTAATTGATTTTTGAATATTGAACCAAACTTGCACACCTGGAATAAATCCCACTGATCATGGTACATAATTCCTTTTATATTTTTATTTAATTTTCTAATATTTTATTGTGGATTTTTGCATCTATGTTTATGAGAGCTATTGTTCAGTAGTTTTCTTTTTTAATAGTATCTTTGTTTAGTTTTGGCATTAAAATAATGCTGGCCTCACAGATTGAACTAGAAAATGTTCTCTCTGATTCTATCTTCTGAAAGAGATTGTTGAGAAATTGTGTATTTTTTTCCTTAAATGTTTGGTAAATTTCACCAGAGAACCCATCTAAGCCCAGTGCTTTCTTTTGGCAGGCAGTTATTTATTGTTTCTTTAATAGACAGAGGCCTATTACGATTATCTATTTCTTCTCTCTGAAAGATTATATCTCTCTTGGAATTGCTAAATTTCATTTAGGTTATCAAATTTATAGGCACAGAGTTCAAAGTGTTATTTATTTTATAATCCTTTTAATGCCCATGGGGATCTCAAGTGATATTCTCTCTTTCATTTCTGATATGGCTAATATGTGCCTTGTCTCTCTTTTTTCTTAGCCTGGCTAGAAGCTTATTGGTTTATTGATCTTTTCAAAGCGCCAGTTCCAGATTTTGTTAATTTTCTCTTGATTTTCTGTTTTTAATTTCATTGACATCTGCTCTAATCTTTGTTGTTTCTTCTGCTCACTATGGATTTTGTTTGTGGGTTTTTACTTGTTTCCTAAGCTAGAAGTTTAGATGATGGATTTTAGATCTTTTTTCCTCATACATTAATTCAAAGCAATTAATTTCCCTCTAAGCATTGCCTCACTGAATGTCATAAATTTTGATTAAGTTGTTTTCATTTTAATTTAGTTCAAAATAATTTAAATTTCTCTTGAGATTTCTTCTTTGACCCATGCATTACTTAGACATGTTTTGCTTAATCTCTAAATATCTGGGGGTTTCCAAGTTATCTTTCTGTTATTGGTTACTAATTTAATTTCATTGTGTTCTGAGAACAGACATTGCAAGATTTCTCTTAAAAAAAAAAAAAAGTTAAGTTTTCATTTATGGCCCAGAATGTGGTGTATTTTGGTGACTGTTCCATGTGAGCTTGAGAAGAACTGCTGTTGTTGGACGAAGAAGTCTATATAGGCATACCTCAATATCCTCTCTGGTGGCTCAGAGGTAAAGAATCCACCTGCAATGTGGGAGACCTGGGTTTGATCCCTGGGTTGGGAAGATCCCCTTGAGAAGGGAATGGCTACTCATTCCAGTATTCTGGCCTGGAGAATTCCATGGACAGAGGAGCTTGTCAGGCTACAGTCCATGGAGTCTCAAAGAGTTGGACACGACTGAGCAACTTTCACTTCCTTTCAGTATCTGCATGAAATTAGTTCTAGAACCCCTAACCAAAGCCATGGATGATCAAGTTCCTTATTTAAAATGGTGTATAATTTGCATTTAACCTATGTACACCCTCCCATATACTGTAAATAATCTCCAGATTATTTATAAACGTTGTGTGTGTGTGTGTGTGTGTGTGTGTGTGATCAATCATGTCCGACTCTTTGAGATCCTGTGGACTGTAGCCCACCAGGCTCCTCTGTCCATGGGATTCTCCAGGCCAGAATACTGGACTGAGTAGCTATTTTCTACTTTAGGGTATCTTCCCAACCCAGAGATCGAACCCAGATGTCTAGCTTCTCCTGCATTGACAGATGAACTCTTTACCACTAGCACTACCTGGGAAGCCCAAATGCTATATAAATAGTTGTAAATCCAGTGTAACGCTATGTAAATAGTTGCTGGCACACAGCAAATTCAAGTATTGCTTTTTGGAACATTCTGAAGTTTACAAAAAATATTTTCAATTCTTGGTTGGTTGAATTAGATGCACAACTCATGGATATGAAGGGCTGACTGTACATGTCAATTATATGCAGTTGATTAATTGTGCCCTTGAGCTCATTTTGCTGATTATCTGCCTGATGGATCTATCCATTTTTTATAGAGTGATATTGAAGTCTCCAACTATTATAGTGGATTCATCTATTTATTCATGCTGTTTTGTTTTTGCCTCAATTAATTTAATACTCTGTTGTTAGGCAGCTACCCATTAAGGACTATTATATCCTCTTGGAATAGTTATGCCTTTATCATTATGCAATTCTCCAGTTTGCCCCTAAAGATTTCCATATTCTGAAGTATCTTCTGTCTGAAATTAATATAGATCTGGTTTATTTGATTTAGTATTAGGATGGCATTTTTTTTTCTATCTCTTTAATAAATAGGTGTCTTTATATTTAAAGTGAGTTTCTTAAAGACAGCTTAGACTTGTCTTATTTTTTAAATCTACTCCAGCAATCTCTGTATTTTAATTGATATATTTAGACCATTGATGTTAAAGTATTTTTTTTAATTTATTTTTTATTGAAGGGTAAATGCTTTACATAATATTGTTGTTTTCTGTCATACTTCAACATGAATCAGTCATAGGTATACATATATGCCCTCTCTTTTGAACCTCCCTCCCATCTCCTGCCCCATCCCACCCCTCTAGGTTGATACAGAGCCCCTGTTTGAGTTTCCTGAGCCATACAGTAAATTTCCATTGTCTATCTCTTTTACGTATGGTAATGCAAGTTTCCATGTTACTCTTTCCATACATCTCGCCCTCTCCCCATGTCCATAAGTCTATTCTCAATGTCTGTTTCTCCATTGTTGTCCTGCACATAAATTCTTCAGTACCATCTTTCTAGATCCCATATATATGTGTCAGTATATGATATTTATCTTTCTCTTTCTGACTCACTTTACTCTGTATAATAGGTTCTAGTTTCATCCACCTCATCAGAACTGACTCAAATGTGTTCCTTTTTATGGATGGGTAATATTTCATTGTGTATATGTACCACAACTTCTTTATCCATTCATCTGTCAATGGACATCTAGGTTGCTTCCATGTTCTAGCTACTGTAAATAGTACTTCAATGAACAATGTGATACATGTCTCTTTTTCAATTTTGTTTTCTCAGGGTATATGACTAGGAGTGAGATTTCTGGGTCATGTGGTGGTTTTATTCCTAGTATTTTTTTTTTTTTTTTAAGGAATCTCCGTACCATCTTCCATAGTGGCTCTATCAAATTACATTCCCGCCAAAAGTGCAAGAGTGTTTCCTTTTCTCCACACCTTCTCTAGCATTTATCGCTTGTAGACTTTTTGATGATGGCCATTCTGACCAGAGAGAGGTGATATCTCATTGAACTTTTGATTTGCCTTTCTCTAATAAAAAGCAATGTTGAACATTTTTTCATGTGTTTGTTAGCCATCTGTATGTCTTTGGAGAAATGTCTGTTTAGGTCTTTTTCCCACTTTATGATTGGGTTGTTTGTTTTTCTGGCATTGAGCTGTATGAACTGCTTGTGTATCTTGGAGATTAAGTCTTTGTCAGTCGTTTCATTTGCTACTATTTTCTCCCATTCTGAAGATTGTCTTTTTGCCTTGCTTATAGTTTCCTTTCCTGTGCAAAAGCTTTTACATTTAATCAGTTTCCACCTGTTTACTTTTGTTTTTATTTCTATTAATCTAGGAGATGGGTCAGAGAGGATCTTGTGTTGATTTATGTCATCCAGTGTTCTGCCAATGTTTTCCTCTAAGAGTTTTATAGGTTTTGGTCTTATATTTAGACCTTTAATCCATTTTGAGTTTATCTTTGTCTATGGTGTTAGGAAGTGTTCTAATTTCAATCTTTTACATGTAGCTGTCCAGTTTTCCCAGCACCATTTATTGAAGAGGCTGTCTTTGCCCCAATGTATATTCTTGCCTCCTTTGTCAAAAATAAGGTACCAATAGGTGCATGGGTTTATTTCTGGGCTTTCTGTCTTGTTCCATTGGCCTATATTTCTGTTTTTGCACCAGTACCATACTGTCTTGATGACTGTAGCTTTGTAGTATAACCTGAATTCAGGAAGGTTGATTCCTCCAGCTCCATTCTTCTTTCTCAGGACTGCTTTGGCTATTTGGGGTCTTTTGGGTTTTCATATGAATTGTGGAATTTTTTGTTCTGGTTTTGTGAAAAATGCCATTGGTAATTTGATAGGGAACACATTGAATCTATCGATTGCATTTGGTAGTATAGTCATTTTCACAATATTGATTCTTCCTACCCAGGAACATGGAATATCTCTCCATCTGTTTATGTCATCTTTGATTTCTTTCATCAGTGTCTTATAATTTTCTGTATACTGTTTTTTTGTCTCCTTAGGCAAGTTTATTCCTAGATATTTAATTCTTTTTGTTGCAATGGTGAATGGGATTGATTCCTTAATTGCTCTTTCTGATTTTTCGTTGTTAGTATATAGACAAAACCCACTGAAAAAATAAATAAATAAATAAAAAATAAAAAAAAGAAAGAAAAAAAAGAAATGAAAGTGGTTTCTGTGTATTGATTTTGTATCCTGTAACTTTGCTAAATTCACTGATTAGCTCTAGCAACTTTCTGATACTATCTTTAGGGTTTTCTGTGTTCAGTATCATGTCATCTGCAAACAGTGAGAGATTTACTTCTTCTTTGCTGATCTGCATTACTTTTATTTCTTTTTCTTCTCTGATTGCTGTATTTATCAGAACTATGTTGGATAATAGTGGTGAATGTGGACACCTTTGTCTTGTTTCTGACCTTAGGGGAAATGTTTTCAATTTTTCACCATTGAGAATAATGTTTGCTGTAGGCTTATCATATATGGTCTTTACTATGTTGAGGTATGTTCCTTCTATGCCCATTTTTTGAAGAGTTTTAATCATAGATGGTTGCAGAATTTTTTCAAAGACTTTTTCTGCATCTATTGAGATGATCATATGGTTTTATCTTTCAATTTGTTAATATAGTCTATTGCATTGATTGATTTGCTTATCCTGAAGAATCCTTGCATTCCTGGAATAAACCTAACTTGATTATGGTGAATGAGCTTTTTGATGTGTCGCTGAATTCTGTTTGCTAAAATATTGTTGAGGATTTTTGCATCTATATCATCAGTGATATTGACCTGTAGTATTCTTTTTTGTGTGTTGTCTTTATCTGTTTTGGTATCAGGGTGATGGTGGACTCATAGAATGAGTTTGGAAGTGTTCCTTCCTCTGCAATTTTTTGAGAGAGTTTTAGAAGGATATGCATTGGCTGTGGCTTTCAGGCTCTCTGCCCACTGATGAAGAATGGTAAGAGGCTTAGGAAGCTTCCTGATGGGAAAGACTGACTGAGGGGAAAACTGGGTCTTGTTCTGATGGGCAGGGCCATGCTCAGTAAAGCTTTAATCCAATTTTCTGTTGATGGGTGGACATGTGTTCCCTCCCTGTTACTTACCTGGGGCCAAACTATGGTGGATGTAATGAAGATAATGGTGACCTCCTTCAAAAGGTCCCATGCACGCTCCCTCAGAGCCCCCAACCCTGCAGCAGGACAGCACCAACCCACACCTCTGCCAGAGACGCCTGGACACTCATGGGCAAGTCTGAATCAGTCTTTTCTAGGGTCACTGCTCCTTTCTTCTGGGTCCTGGTGCCCACAACATTCTGTTTGTGCCCTCCAAGAGTCTGTTTCACCAGTCCTGGGTAATTTCTGGCGACTCTGCGGTGGGGTTAATGGTGATCTCCTCCAAGAGGGCTTATGCCATACCAAGGTCTGCTGCACCCAGAGCCCCTGCCTCTGTGGCACTCCAATGCTGACACAAACAGAGTTCTGTCTCAGTCTCTGTGGGGTCTCTGGGTCCTGGTGCACATAAGGTTTGTTAGAGCCCTCTGAGCATCTCTGGTGGGTATGGGGTTTGATTCTAAATGGAATTTTGCCCCTCCTACCACTTGCTGGGGCTTCTGCTTTGCCCTTGGACGTGGGGCATCTCCTTACAGACTCTCCAGTGCCATGCAGCCACTGGTCCATCACCATACCTGAAACAGTATGTGAACCATGAACATCCAGATGTTCAAGCTGGATTTAGAAAAGGCAGAGGAACCAGAGATCAAGTTGCCAGCATCTATTGGATCATTGAAAAAGCAGGAGAGTTCCAGAAAAACATATATTTCTGCTTTATTGACTATGGCAAAGCCTTTGAATGTGCAGATCATAACAAACTCGGAAAATCTTAAAGAGATGGGAATGCCAGACCACCTGACCTCCATCCTGAGAAATCTGCATGAAGGTCAAGAAGCAACAGTTAGAATTGGACATGGAACAACACAGTGTTTCCAAGTAGGAAAAGGAGTACATCAAGGCTTTATATTGTCACCCTGCTTATTTAACTTGTATGCAGAGTACATCATGAGAAATGCTGAGCTGGATGAAGTACAAGCTGGAATCAAGATTGCCAGGAGACCATATCAATAACCTCAGATATACAAATGGCACCACCCTTATGGCAGAAAGTGAAGCAGAACTAAAAAGCCTCTTGATGAAAGTGAAAGAGGAGAGTGAAAAAGTTGGCTTAAAACTCAACATTCCAAAAACTAAGATCATGGTATGTGGGCCCGTCACTTCATGCCAGATAGATAGGGATACAATGGAGACAGTGACAGACTTTATTTTTGGGCTTCAGAATCACTGAAGATGGTGATTGCAGCCATGAAATCAAAAGATGCTTGCTCCTTGAAAGGAAAGTTATTACCAGCCTAGACAGCATATTAAAAAGCAGAGACATTATGTTGCCAACAAAAGTCCTTCTAGTCAAGGCTATGGTTTTTCCAGTAGTCATGTATGGATGTGAAAGTTGGACTATAAAGAAAGCTGAGTGCCAAAGAGTTGATGTTTTTGAACTGTGGTGTTGGAAAAGACTCTTGAGAGTCCCTTGGACTGCAAGATCAAACCAGTCAATCCAAAGGAAATCAGTCCTGAATATTCATTGGAAGGACTGATGCTGAAGCTGAAGCTCCAATACTTTGGCCTCCTGATATGAAGAACTGACTCATTGGAAAAGACCCTGATGCTAGGAAAGACTGAAGGCAGGAGAAGGGGACAACAAGAGTATGAGATGGTTGGATGACATCACTGACTCACCTGACATGACTTTGAGTAAACTCCTGGAGTTGGTGATGGACAGGAAGGCCTGGCATGCTGCTGTCCTTGTGGTCACAAAGAGTCGGGCACAACTGAGTGACTGAACTGAGGCATTAGCTCTCCAAATGTTTGATAGAATTCTCCTGTGAAGCCATCTGGTCCTGGGCTTTTGTTTTTTGGAAGATTTTTGATCACAGCTTCAGTTTCAGTGCTTGTAATTGGGTTGTTCATAATTTATATTTCTTCCTGGTTCAGTCTTGGAAGATTGAACTTTTCTAAGAATCTTTCCACTTCTTCCAGGCTATCCCTTTTATTGCCATATAGTTGTTCATAATAGTCTCTTATAATCCTTCATATTTTTGTGTTGTCTGTTGTTTCCTCTCCTTTTTCTTTTCTAATTTTGTTGATTTGATTCTTCTTTTTTTCTTGATGAGTCTGGCTAATGGCTTTTCAATTTTCTTTATCTTCTCTAAGGACCAGCTTTTAGTTTTATTAATCTTTATTATTGTTTCTTTGATTTCTTTTCATTTATATCTGCTCGGATCTTCATGATGTCTTTCCTTCTACTAATTTTGAGGGGTTTTTTTTTTTGCTGTTGTTGTTCTTCTTCTTTTTCCAGTTGTTTGACACGTATATTCAGGTTGTCTACTCGATGTTTTTCTTGTTTCTTGAGGTAGGATTGTATTGCTATAAACTTCCCTCTTAGAACTGCTTTTGCTGCATCCCATAGGTTTGGAGTTCTCATGTTTTCATTGTCATTTGTTTCTAGATTTTTTTTTTATTTCCCTTTGGATTTCTTCAACAACGTGTTGGCTATTGGTTTAATAGGCATGTTGTTTATTCTCCATGTGTTTGTGTTTCTTACAGATTTTTTCTTGTAATTGATATCTATTCTCATAGCGTTATGGTCTGACAAGATGTTTAACATGATTTCAATTTTCTTAAATTTACTGAGGTTTGATTTGTGACCCAAGTTGTGGTCAATCTTGGAGAATATTCCATGTGCACTTGAGAAGAGGGTGTATTCTTCTGCATTTGGATGGAATGTCCTGACGATATCAATGAGAACCATCTCATCTAATGTATCATTTAACACTTGTGTTTCCTTATTAATTTTCTGTTTTGATGATCTGTCCATTGGTGTGAGTGTGGTGTTAAAGTCTCCTATTATTATTGTGTTACTGTCAATTTTTCCTTTTATGTCTGTTAGTGTTTGTCTTATGTATTGAGGTGCTCCTATGTTGGATGCATAGATAGTTACAATTGTTATGTCTTCCTTTTGGGTTGATCTCTTGATCATTATGTAGTCTCCTTTCTTATCTCTTGTAATCTTCTTTATTTTAAGGTCTATTTTGTGTGATATGATGATTGCTAATCCAGCTTTCTTTTGCTTCCCATTTGCATGGAACATATTTTTCTATCCTCTCACTTTCAGTCTGTATGTGTCCTGAGGTCTGAAGTGTGTTTCTTGTAGACAGCATATAAATGGGTCTTGTTTTTGTATCCTTTCAGCCATCTGTGTCTTTTGGTTGGACCACTTAATCCATTTACATTCAAAGTAATTATTGATATATATGTTCCTATTGCCATTTTCTTAATTGTTTGGGGTTGATTTTTTATATCTTTTTTTCTTCTGTTGTATTTCTTGACTATAGAAGTCCATTTAACATTTGTTGTAAAGCTGGTTTGGTGGTACTGAATTCTGTTAACTTTTGCTTGTTTGAAAACTTTTTTTATTTCTGCATCAGTTTTGAATGAAACCCTTGCCAGGTACTGTAATTTTGGTTGTAGATTTTTCCCTTTCAATACTTTAAATATATCTGCCATTCCCCTTTGGCCTACAGAGATTCTGCTGAAAGATCAGCTGTTAAGTGCATGGGATTTCCCTTGTATATTACTTGTTGCTTCTCCCTTGCTGCTTTCAGTATTCTTTCTTTGTGTTTATTCTTTGCTAGTTTGATTAGTATGTGTGTTGGCATGTTTCTCCTTGGATTTATCCTGTATGGGACTCTTTGTGCCTCTTAGGCTTGATTCACTATTTCCTTTCCCATTTTGGGAAAATTTTCAACTATAATCTCTTCAAAACTTTTCTTCATATCCTTTCTTTTTCTCATCTTCTTCTGGATCACCTATTATTCGAATGTTGGTGTGTTTGATATTGTCCCAGAGGTCTCTGAGACCATCCTCTGTTATTTTCATTAGTTTTACTTTATTCTGCTTTTCAGAAGTTATTTCCACCATTTTATCTTCCAGTTCACTGATTCGTTCTTCTGCTTCAGATATTCTGCTATTGATTCCTTATAGAGGTAGTTTTAACTTCAGTAATTGTGTCATTTGTGTCTATATTTTTATTCTTTAATTCTTACAGGTCTTTTTTAATTGATTCTTGCATTTTCTCCATTTTGTTTTCAAGGTTTTGGTCATCCTTACTGTCGTTTTTCTAAATACTTTCTCAGGGATTTTGCCTATTTCCTCCATTACTTGGATTTCTGTGTTTCTAGTTTGTTCTTTCATTCGTGTAGTATTTCTCTGCCTTTTCTTTTCTTTTCTTTTTTAACTTATTGTGTTTGAGGTCTCCTTTTCCCAGGCTTCAAGGTTGAATTCTTTCTTCCTTTTGGTTTCTGCCCTCCTAAGGTTGGTCCAGTGGTTTATGTAAGCTTCCTATAGGGTGAGATTTGTGATGAGTTTCTGTTTGTTTGTTTCTTTGTTTTTCCACTGATGGGCAAGGCTGAGTGATGTGGTAATCCTGTCTGCTGATGATTGGGTTTGTATTTTTGTGTTGATTGTTGTTTAGATGAGGCATCCTGCACAGGGTTCACCTGGTGGTTGGGTGATGCTGGGTCTTGGTTTCCAGTGGCTTATTTTGTGTTATTTCTCACTGTTTGATACTCCCTAGGGTTGGTTCTCTGGTAGTCTAGGGTCTTGGAGTCAGTGCTCCCACTCCAAAGGCTCAGGGCTTGATCTCCCTGTACCTCTCAACCTGCACTCCAAATGAGGGAAATTCAACAGTAGGTGTGGGTTTGGGGGTGTCAGAGCCTGTGCCAGGGTTGGGCTCACAAAGATGATCAGCCAAGGGAGCCCCCAGGCCAGCAGGAGACTTCAGAGCAAAAACTAAAGCGATTCTTGATATACTTGGATTAATAGCAGATTTATTGCTATCTTTATTGATTGCTTGTCTTTTTTCTCTATTCCTATTTGTTTTCCACACTTTTGTACCTTTTGTAGCATTAATGGACTTTTCTTTGTGATTGCATTTTCTCTCCTTGCTAAGCATATCAATTATACTTTTAGAAAACTTTTTTCGTGATTTTCTTTCAATTGCAATATCCACTTGCAAATAACAGAAATTTGCTTCTAAATTATGCTATAATACTTCAAAGGTGATGAAAGTACAAAGTATTCCTATTTCCTCCATCTTGTTCTTTGTATCATTGTTATCATTCATTTCACTCATACATAGGCATACTTAATTATATATATGTGTGTGTATATAAAATCAAATACATTGTTGCTGTTGTTATTTTGGACAAATCATTATCTGTTAGGTCAATAAAGAATTAAAAGTAAATGTTTTTGTTTTATCTTTACTTATTCCTTCTTTACGGGTCTTCCTTTCTTATGTAGATCCAAGTTTTGTACCTATATTGTTTTCTTTCTCTCTGAGGAACTTCTTTTAATATTTCTTTCAAAGCAGGTATTTTGTCAGTGTGTGCATGTGTGCTAAGTCGCTTCAGTGTGTCCAACTCCTCATGACCCTATGAACTGTGTCCTCTGTCCATGGGATTCTCCAGGCAAGAATACTGGAGTGAGTTGCCATGCCCTTCTCCAGGGGGTCTTCCCAACATAAGGATTGAATCCACATCTCCTGAATCTCCTGCATTGGCATGTGAGTTCTTATCACTAGCACTACCTGAGAAGTCCCATTTTGTCAATAAATTCCCTCGTTTGTTTCTCTAAGAAAATTTTTGTTTATCTGAGAAATTTTCTCACTGAATATAGGTTTCTAAGTTGGTAATGTTTTCTCTCAACTCTTTTAATATTCCACTCCACTCTCTTCTTGCTTCCATGGTTTCTGAAAAGTTCATTGTAATTCTTATATTTTCTCCTCTACAAGGAAGGTATTTTTACCCTGTTGATTCTTTAAGTATTTTCTATCTTTGGTTTTTATTTTTTTGAAATTTGTATGTGATATGCCTAATTATATATGATTTTTGGAATTTATCCTGTGGGACTTTCTCTAAGCTTCCTATATCTGTGGTTTGGTGTCTGATATTAATTTCGGGAAAATTCTCAGTCATGATTGTTTTGAGTATTTATTTTGTTCCTTTGCTTTTTTCTTCTTCTGGTATTTCCATTATGCATATGTTACACCTTTAGTAGTTATCCCACAGTCCTTGGACATTTTTTTTTCCAGTCTTTATTTTCATTGCTGTTCAGTTTGGGAGTTCTTTTATTAAAACATCCTCAAGTTCAGATTTTTCCTCAGCTGTGTTTGGTCTACTAATATGCCCATCAAAGACATTCTTCATATCTGTTACAGTGTTTTTGATATATAGAATTTATTTTTGATTCTTAGAATTCCATGTTTCTGTTTAGATTTTTCAACTGTTCTTATATGCTCTCTACTCTTATACATTATAGTCCTTAGCATAATAATCATGGTTTTTTCCTCTTCCTTTTTATTGAGGTACAGTTGACTGACAACATTATATTAGTTTCAAGTGCCCCTGAACTGTGAAATTTACCACTGTTCTCAGTCCTTCATTCCCACCATTAGGTAGGACAGGATGGGGGCTGGATTTGGGTGTTTCCTTTCTCCCATGTAATAGGCTAAGATACCTAGAGTTAAGTTTTCCAAAACTGAACTTCTTTCCTGATAGAAGCCCAGCAAATTATGCTCTGGTAAAAATAGTCTCTACTTGGGGCATGCCATGTTAAGAAGAAAACTCTACCATATTTCAAAATGATTCGTTTTCCCCTCTTACAGCCAGAAATATGAGGGAATTTTTCTCCTGTATTCACTGTAAGGACCTGGAAGAACTCCTCTAGGTAAATCTAACAAAACTTTATAGGCCTTTCTATGACTGGATCTTCCTAGAGTTTTAACTCTCAGAGCTGTCCACACTAAATCTCTAGCCATTTGTCAATTACAGGTTTTCCTACCCTGACGTTGGTTCCCATAGAAGTTCCTGCTCATGGATTTCTGCTCTATAAATTATGATTCTCTGTATCTGCCTGTTTGTCTCTCCAATTTTGGTATGTTTGTTTGCCCTGTGACCTCATGCTTTGGTGAACATAAAAAAAAAGTTGTTTTTTCAGTTTGTTCAACTTTTTACTTGTTGCTAGGATTGAGTGGTGACTTTTAAACTTCTTGCATGCTGAACCAGAAATAGGGAGTCTCTAGTTTATGTAATTAATTTCTAAGAATAGGATAAAATTAAATTTTTAGGGATAGTTTTAGATAAACAGAAAAGTTTCAAAGATAGTATAGAGAGTTTATATTTATATAAACCCTAGGCCTAATTTCTCCTGTTATTAACCTCTTACACTGGTATGGTACATTTGCCACAACTAACAAACCATTGTTGATGAACTATTACTATATAAAGTCTATACTTTGTGCAGATGCCCTTAGATTTATCTAATGTCTTCTTTCTGTTCCAGAAACTGCCATCCAGGAAACTGCATCATGTTTAGTCATTATATCTCTTTAAGCTCTTTGGCTGTGAGAGTTTCTCAGACTTTCCTTGTTTTTGATTAACTTGATAGTTTTAAAGAGTACTCATTGTGTATTTTGTAGAAAAACATCTCAATTTTAATTTGTTTGTTATTTTTCTCAGTGTTAGATTGGACTGATTTTTTTTTTTTTTTGAGTGCAGATATAATACCACACAGGTAAAGTGATATTTTTATCACATCACCTCAGGTATACTAATATCAACATGATTTATTACTGATGATTTTAAGCATAGTATCCTGCCCTAATTAGTGTTCTTCAGGTTTCTTAAAAGCATTTGATTTTTTTCCCCACTTTTATACTCTACTCTTTGTTTATTTTAACAGAATCTAGGAATTTATTGGTGACTGATATCTGTCATTTATCTTCTCATCTATGTGCCTATACTCTCTTCTTTAGAAAAAAGTCACCAAACAAGACGCACATGCAATGGGAGGAGAATGATTAAGCTCTGCTTCTTGGAAGGAAAAATTATTTGAAACTTTTCTGTGAGGAACTGTTCCCACTACTCCCACATTTATTTTTTTTCAGTCATTTATAGCAGTATAAACTTGTGAGATTTATTTTATTATTTGCATTATAATCAGATATTATAGTATGTCCTATGTTGTACAGATTGTTCCAGCTTCAGTTATTAGGACATATTCTAGGTTGACTCCTGTGTCCATTTGATATTCCTTTATACTTTTATTTTCTGAACACTAGTCTACTTTCTGAACACTACCTTACTTTCTGATCCTACAAGATGTTCCAGGCTCATTTTCATTGGATATATTTCCTACCCTAGCTCTAATAATTTTTCTTGGAGCCTTGATTTTCTTTTATTGGAGGGATGGTACCTCCTAACTAAGTTAGATATGCTTTTCTTTTATTGGAGGGATGGTACCTCCTAACTTAGTGCTGCTCTGAGTTAGATATGCTAACTTTGCTAACTTAGAGTGCTGCTGTGCTCAATGCTACTGGGATAATTTTTCCAAGTCCTCTCAGTTGACAGATTTGGGAAATACATGTGTGTATACCAACACTTGCTTACCCACACCTATCTATAATTATTTCCGTATCTCTCCATCTGTATCTACATTAAGCTATATACATAATCATGCTGATATCTTTGATCACGGTGCAATAGTATATGGTTCATTCTGGCCTTTCTCCCCTTGCTTATCTTCCCTCTCTAACCATAAAGTACCTAGCTCCTATTATGAGCTTTCCACTTACTTATTAGTTTCAATTCCAATGTTCATGTAAAATAGTTTCAGAATTTGTAACCTGTACTTCTATGAGAAACAACTTTACCAACTAGAGTACAACGTTTATGTATAAGTCTTTTTGTATTTAGCCTTTAAGTTTCTAGTCAAATCACTAGTTTCAAAATTTAAGTAGGTCAGCTTTTCCCCCCATCCCCTTCAGTGAAGTCATGCTGTTTTGAGACAGTTAGATTCTGCATTTCATCCTGGATCCCTGACCTACTGCTTTTTTTCTTTTTCTTTCATTTTTGCATTCACTGAGGTTTACTTTGTGATGTAAAGTACTTTGTGGCTTGACAAATACTAGTGTTATGTATCTACTACATCAGTACCTCACAGAAAAATTCTATTACCCTAATGAATCTCCTGTGCATTCCTTTGTAATTGACCACTCCCCTTCCAAACCCCTGGAAACCATGTTCATCTTCTGTCTCTATATTTTTGCCTTTTCCAGAATGTCATACAAATGGAATCATTTAATATGTAGCCTTTTAGATCTGAATTTTCACACTTAATAAACTGCATTTGTTTTGTTCATGTTATTGTATGAATTAATATTTGATTCTTTTTTATTTTTACTGAATAATATGCTCTTTATAATTGTTCCACAATTTGCTTTTCCATTCATCTATTAAAGTAAAAAACAGGCATCTAGGTTGCTTCCAGTTTTTGGTGATCATGAATAAAGCTGCTATAAACATTCATGTACAGGTTTTTGTATGAATATAAGTATTTTGTTCACTTGAGTAAATACTTAGGGGCGTAATTGATGTTTTTACTGCATGAGTAACTACCAGAATGCACTCAAAGTGGCTGTGCCACTTCTCATTCCCACTCGCAATGGATGAGAATTTCTCTTTCTCCACAATTTTGTGAGTATTTGGTATTATCGATTATATTTTTTTAAATTTGCATTTATCTAGTGACATATGAAATTGAGCATATTTTTATATATTTATTTGTCATTAGATGTCTTTGTTTAGATTTTTCATTCATTGTTTTATTTATTCCCCTTATTATTGAGTTTTAAGAGTTATTTGTATATTCTGGACACAAATTTGATTGTTTTCATCAGATACATAATTTGAAAATATTTTCTCCTAGTCTTTCCCTCCCTGGTCTTGTCATTCTCTTAACAACATATTTTTCAAATCAAAGCTTTTAGATTTGATAAAGTCCAATATGATGAGGTTTTTCCTTCATAGGTCACACTTTTGCTGTGTCTAAAAGTTCATTGCCAAACAGAGGGCCATGTAGATTTTATCCTAGAAGCTTTATATTCTTTTATTTTTATAATTATGTCTTTGATTCACTTTGAGTTAATTTTTCAAAAGATATAAGGTATAGTTGTAGGAATTTTTTTCCACATGGTCCTCCAACTTATTAACACAACTTGTTAAAAAGACTGCTCTTTTCCCACTGAGTTTCTTTGCATCTATTTCAAAAATCAGTTTATTTGTGTTTCTGTTTCTGGAATCTTTATTGATCTACATGTATCCTTTCACCAATACCACAATGTCTTGATTACGATAGCTTTATACCAAGTCTTGAAATTAAGTAATGTGAATTACGCAACTTTTTCTTACTTATTAGAATATTTTTTTTTTACTATCCCACTACCTTTGAATTCCCATGTAAATTTTAGAATCAGCTTGTCATTATCTACAAAAAAAAAAAAAAAAAGCTTGTGGAGATTTCTATTGAGATTGTGTGGAACCTATTGAGAAACTGGAGAGAAAGAACATCTTAACAATCTGGAATCTTCCATCCCATCTACATGGTATATTTTTCCACTTATTTAGATCTTATTTGATTTTTTGTCAGTGTTTTATACTTTTCTACATATAGATCATACATATATACATATATGTGTGTAATATATATATATATGTTTTATATATATATATATATACATATATATATATATATACACATACATACATACACTAGATGGGTGGATGGTAAGAAATTTGAGGATTGAAATCAGCTGTTTTAAATGAATAACTGGGAGTCTAGCTTCAGGTATTACGTAGCCCTTTCTTATACCTTCTGGAGGAAACCAAACCCTCCAGAAAGGGACCAGAATATCTCAGCCCACCCGGAGTCTTAATCATCCTCTGGCCTTAGAATCAACTATTCACTGCCTGGTGAAGTAAAAGGAAATTCTACTCCTAGGGAGACCAGTGAAACAGGCACTGTGCTTTAGTCCTCTCTCTACTTCTAATACTTTTGCCTTCTCCTTATCTTAAGGTGCCTCCTTTTGGAGAAGTGGTTGTGTTGGTTTAGTCACTAAGTCATATCTGACTGTTGTGACCCCATGAACTGTAACCCACCAGGGTCCTCTGTCCATGGGATTTTCCAACAAGAACACTGGAGTGGTTTGCCATTTCCTTCTCCAGGTGATCTTCCTGATCCAGGGATCAAACTCAGGTCTCCTGCACTGTAGGCAGATTCTTTACTGAATGGGGTACCAGGGAAGCAGTACTCAATAATATTGTAACATGTTATCCTTACTGATATTTTAAAATATTATTACAGAAGAATTATTCAAAAACAAATTACTTTGTTGAAATTTCTGGCAGTGTGATATCAGTATAGAAAAATATTTTGGGTCTAGGAGATTTCCCAATATCCATTAAACCAAAACACAAAAAAAGTCATTATTCTTTCTATTCATAAAATGATTCTAGGGTCTAAGTCAATGTACATATCAAAATATGAAAATAGACAATTATTACTTAGTGAGTACTTGCTATGTGCCAGACACTGGGTTAAGCATTTTATGTACTTTGTCTCTCCTAATCAGTATTACATTGTAAGGAGGTAAGTATTGTCATCCTAATGGTACATATAAGGAAACAGAAGCTTCAGTTCAGTTCAGTTCAGTTCAGTCACTCAGCCGTGTCCAACTCTTCGTGACCCCATGAATAGCAGCATGCCAGGCCTCCCTGCCCATCACCAACTTGTGGAATTTACTCAAATTCCTGTCCATCGAGTTGGTGATACCATCCAACCATCCCATCCTCTGTCGTCACCTTCCCCTCCTGCCCCCAATCCCTCCCAGCATCAGGGTCTTTTCCAATAAGTCAACTCTTCGCATGAGGTGGCCAAAGTATTAGAGTTTCAGTTTCAACATCAGTCCTTCCAATGAACACCCAGGACTGATCTCTTTTAGGATGGACTAGTTGAATCTCCTTGCAGTCCAAGGGACTCTGAAGAGTCTTCTCCAACACCACCGTTCAAAAGCATCAATTTTTCGGTGCTCAGCTTTCTTCACAGTCTAACTCTCACATCCATACATGACTACTGGAAAAACCATAGCCTTAACTAGATGGACCTTTGTTGGCAATGTCTCTGCTTTTTAAAATGCTATCTAGGTTGGTCATAACTTTCCTTCCAAGGAGAAAGTGTCTTTTAATTTCATGGCTGCAATCACCATCTGCAGTGATTTTGGAGCCCAAAAAATTCTGACACTGTTTCCCTATTTCCCATGAAGTGATGGGACCAGATATCATGATCTTAGTTTTCTGAATGTTAAGCTTTAAGCCAACTTTTTCACTCTCCTCTTTCACTTCCATCAAGAGGCTTTATAGTTCCTCTTCACTTTCTGCCATAAGAGTGGTGTCATCTGCATATCTGAGGTGAAGCTTAAATTAGTTAAATAACTTGAAATGTCAAAGATTTAGCAAATGACATAAACTTCAGAGTGTCTAATTCCTAAATAATTATGTTCATCATTATTTTATTGTTTTATGCTCTATTCGCTAGAAAGATAGCCAAAATAAGCAAATATGAATTTTATAGATAATTACATAAAGAAAGCATATCTTCTGATTCTGAAACAATCTTTCTTAAGAATTAGTTTTAGATGTAAGTGAAATGTCCAGTGCTCAACAAAGTAAAATTAGATATAATTAAATTTTCACTACTAAGATTAACTGATGGAAAATGTTTTGGCTTTTGAAATTCTTTTCCTCAAAACTCCCTCACTTGAAATAATTTCTAAAACCATGTTCAATTTCCTTTTAGTCTAGATTGTAATAGCTTTATATCCTTTGTCTTATATCCTCATCTTTTCTCATCAGCCTTCTAAAAACATTATGCCTGACAGCCATTATTAGTATCCCTGCTTGATTATATAATTATTGGCATTATAAATTTCAGCAATATAAAATTCAGCAGAAAAAACTGAGAACTAATCAAGATGGAATGCTCAGATCACAGCATGTGAAGACCTGGAGTAAATATTCATTTGGAGATTGGAGATTTAAGGTGTATAACTTTCATTAATATTCTATAATATACTTTCTCATTCTCCAAGTGTTGAAATTGGCACTTATAATATAGTGTGATCTAACAGGGTATCAAAAAGCATCAGCCAATTTAATTTATGCATCATGCCAGTTCTACTATGCTCAGCAAATAAGAAAATGACCTTCTGTGTATGACAAAATGGTGGAGGTTGAAACTTCATTTGTGTTCTAACTCTGCATAAGAAAAGCATTACATAATATTAGAGCTACTCCACAACATACAAATATAAGGGGAACCAGGTGGAGCACTAGTTTTACTTATTTATTCAATGCACATTGGGTCAGAAATCAGAGTGGAGGCCAGAGGCATCATTTTAATGATGCTAGTCCAATGCCTTGAATTTTAATAGCACCTTTCTGATGAGAAGCTTGAGGCTTCACTCATCTTCCAAGAATTCAAATAAGTGTGACATGGTATATGTCTTAAAGACTAAGAAAGTATGGAATTTTAGTGGGATATTTATTGAAACAAACAAATTAAATCCCAAACCATGACCCTCTTTTATATATTATTTTTCTTATTGGCACTACTGAGAAGCAGAGTTGACCTTACATGAGCAAAAGAATGATGTGAATAGATGCTATAGAAATTTAATTTTTTTTTTTTTTACATGACCACCTGTTCTGGATATCTTCCATTCGTTCTTTGCACCCATCCTCTACCCTGCCTTGTGTTCCAGGAGACTTACCTACAAGAATCATATAAACAGAGCCCCCTTGTCTTCTAGCTTTGGACTAGGTTTGATTAATAGGGAGTACTCGTAGAAGACTAGCAGGTGTGAGGAGAATGAAGATGGCAAACTTACCCTCTTGTCTTTCACCCTGTAATTCCATGGGCTAGGTGTAACCTTGATTAAGGTCACAGGTCCTATCAGGATTCTTTCCCCACACAGTTCCTTCTCTCTCTGTTCTTCTCCTTTGCCCTTTCAGATCTAAGGAGGTAACTGACAATTTCACCCCTAACTCAGTGTTACAAATCCTAGAATCCTGCACCATCTCTTTGGATTTTTGTATGACATGCTTATCACTTTGCAAATAGGCCCTTTATTAAAATCCCTGAAATGATTTAATTAGAGATTAGTTCAAGATTATCAGTGCTATTTTCCACCAGCATTCTGGTGATACATTATCTTGTAATAGTGTCTGACATTCTGTCATTAGAAATTTATTTTTTGGCTTTCATCATATAACCAGAAAAGCACTGTTTGGGATTTCAATTCTATTATTAATTACTTACATATCAACAGAAAACATAAATGTTTTTTGACTTAACAACTCACCATGCCTCTCATCATTCAAGGAAAGCCTATAAAATAATTTATCAATAGACTATTGATAGGACATATATGTTACAAATTTTTATACTTTATATTGTTGAAGACAGTTTAGTATAGTCATTAAAGTCATGTCACCAGAAATTTTATTTATTAGAGCATAGTTGATTTTCAATGTTTTGTTAGTTTCAGGTGTACAGCAAATTGAATCAGTTACACATACACAACATATCCACTATTTTTTTAGATTCTTTTCTATATAAGCCATTACAGAGTATTGAGGAGAGTTCCCTATGCTACACATATATAATAGTGTGTATATGTATATATGTACTATTTTATATATAGTAGTGTGTATATGTCAAATCCAATCTCCCAATTTATCCTTCCTCCCTTTCCCCAATGGTAATCTTAAGATTGTTTTCTACATAGGTGACTCTATTTCTGTTTTTTAGAGAAGTTCATTTGTGCCAATTTTTAGATTCCACATGTAAGTGATTTCATATGATATTTGTCTTTCTCTGTCTGATGTCACTCACTCAGTATGACAATGTCTACATCCATCCATGTTGCTGCAAATGGCATATTTCATTCTTTTTTTGTAACTGAATAGTATTATATTGCATACATGTAGCACATATTTATTCATTTGTCTATTAATGGGCATTTATTAATAGGTTGCTTCCTTATCTTGGCTATTGTAAATAGTGGTGCAATGAACATTAGGGTGAATGTATTCTTTGGAAGTATGTTATTTTTCTGGGTACATGCCAAGGACTGGGATTTCTGGATTATATGGTAGTTCTATTTTTAGATTTTTAGGAACCTCCATACTATTCTCCATAGTGTTTTCACCAATTTACATGACCGCCAACAGTGTAGAAGGGTTCCCTTTTCTCCACACCCTCTCTAGCATTTATTGCTTGTAGATTTTTTGATGATGGCCATTCTGATTAGTGTGAGGTTATACCTCATTGTAGTCTTGATTTACATTTATCTAACTATTAGTGATCAAGCATCCTTTCATGTGTTTTTTGGTCATCCATCTTCGATGGACAAATGTCTATTTAGATTTTCTGCTCATTTTTTTGATTGGATTTTTTTAAATTGAGCTGCATGAGCTGTTTGTATATTTTGGAGATTAATCCCATGTCAATCACTTTATTTGCAAGTATTTTCTCCCATTCTGTGGGTTGTCTTTCCATTTTGTTTATGGTTTCCTTTGTTGTGAAAAGCTTTTAAGTTTAGTTAGGTCTCATTTGTTTATTTTTACTTTCATTACTCTAGAAGGTGGATCAAAAAAGATATTGCTTCCATTTATACAAGAAAACGTTCCACCTTATGCTTTCCTCTAAGAATTTTATTGTATCCAGCCTTACATTTAGGTTTAAATAAACTTTAGTTTATTTTTGTGTGTGGTGTTAAGGAGTATTCTAAGTTCACCCTTTTACATGCAGCTATTTAGTTTTCCCAGCATACATTAATGAAGAGACTGTCTTTTCTTTATTGTATATTCTTGCCTCTTTTGTCACAGATTAGTTGACTACATCTCCTGCTGGACCATGTCCAGTTTACCTTGACTCATGGACCTAACATTCCAGGTTCCTATGCAATATTGTTCTTTGTGGCATCAGACTTGACTTTACCACCAGACACATCCACAACTGAGTATCGTTTCTGCTTTGGCCCAGACTCTTCATTCTTTCTGGAACTATTTTTCCACTCTTCCTCAGTAGTATATTGGACACCTACCAACCTGGAGGGCTCAACTTCTGGTGTCATATCTTTTTTTTCCTTTTACTGTTCGTGGGTTTCTCAAGGCAAGAATACGGGAGTGGTTTGCCATTTCCTTCTCCAGTGGACCACGCTTTATCAGAATGTTAAAGCTTTTGACTATGTGGATCACAAATCTGTGGAAAATTCTTAAAAAGATGGGAATTCCAGACCACATTATCTGTCTCTTGAGAAAGCTGTATTCAGGTCAAGAAGCAACAGAACCAGACACGGAACAATAGACTGGTTCAAAATTGGGAAAGGAGTATATCAAGGCTGTATATTGGCACCCTGGTTATTTAACTTATATGTAGAGTACATCATGTACAGTGTCAGGCTGCATGAGTCACACACTGGAATCAAAAATGCCAGGAGAAATATCAACAACCTCAGATATGCAGATGATACCACTCTAATGGCAGAAAGCAGAGAGGAGCTAAAGAGTCCCTTGATGAGGGTGAAAGAGGAGAGTGAAAACTCTGATTTAAAACTCGATATTGAAACAACTAAGATCATGGCATCTGGTACCATTAATTCATGGCAAATAAATGAGAAAAAAGTGGTGAATTTTATTTTCTTGGGCTCCAAAATCACTGCAAATAGTGATTGCAACCAGAAAATTAAGACATTTGCTCCCTGGATTGAAAGCTATGACAAAACTAGACAGTGTTTTAAAAAGGAGAGATATCAGTTTGCCAACAAAGCTCTGTATAGTCAAAGCTATGTTTTTTTCAGTAGTCATGATATACAGATGTGAGAGTTCGTCTGTTAAGAAGGTTGAATGCTGAGGAACTGATGCTTTGGGATTGTGGTGCTGGAGAAGGCTCTTGAGAGTCACTTAGACAGCAAGAAAATCAACCCAATCAATCCTAATCAACCTTGAATATTCATTGTGGAAGGATTGTTGCTGAAGCTGAAGCTCCAATACTTTGGCCGCCTGATGTAAAGATGTGACTCATTGGAAAAGACCCTGATGTTGGGAAAAATTGAGAGCAGGAGGAGAAGGGGTGACAGAGGATGAGATGGTTCGATCACTGATTCAGTGGACATGAGTTTGAGCGAACTCTAGGAGATAGTGAAGTACAGAGAAGTCCATGGGGTCACAAAGAGTTGGACATGATTTTTTGACAACAGGTGCATGGGATTATCTCTGGGCTTTCTATCCTGTTTAATTGGTCTATATTTCTATTTATGTGCCAGTACCATACTGTTTCAATTACTGTATCTTTGTGATATAGTTTGAAGTCAGGGAGCCTGATTCCTTTAGCTCCATTTTTCTCTCTTTCTTCAGATTGTTTTGGCTATTTGGGGTCTTTTGTGCTTCCATACAAATTGCAAAACTTTTTGTTCTAGTTCTGTGAAAAATGATTTTCATAATTTGATAGGATTGCATTGAATCTGTAGATTGCCTTGGTAGTCTAGTCATTTTCAAAATATTGACAATCTAAGAACATCATATGTTTTCAATCTGTTTGCATCATCTTCAATTTCTTTTATCATTATCTTATAGTTTCAGAGTACAAGCCTTTTGCCTCCTTGGATAGGTTTATACCTAGGCATTTGATTCATATTGATGCAATGGTAAATGGGATTATTTCCTTTATTTCTTGTTCTGATCTTTTGTTGTTAGTGTATAGAAATGCAATAAATTACAATATATTAATATTGTATCCTGCAACTTTACTGAATTCACAGATGTACTCAAATAGTTTTCTGATGGTATCTTTAGGATTGTCTATGTATAGCATCATGTCATCTGCAGTGACCACATTGCTTCTTCTTTTCCAGTTTAGACATATTTATTTCTTTTTCTTGTCTTATTGTCATGGCTAAGATTTCCAAAGCTATTTTGCAAAAAAGTGGTGAGAGTGGACATCCTTGTCTTGCTCCTAATCTTAGAGGAGAGGCTTTCAGTTTTTCACCATTGAGAATGGTGCTTGCTGTGGGCTTGTCATATATGGCCTTTATTACATTGAGGTAGGTTCCCTCTATGCTCACTTTCTGGAGAGTTTTTACTATAAATGAGTGTGGAATTTTGCCAAAAGTTTATTCAGCATCTATTGAGATAATCTCATAAATTTTATTATTTAGTTTGTTAATGTGGTGCATCTCATTGATTGATTTGTGTGTATTGAAGAATCCTTGCCTCTCTTGGATAAATACCATTTGATCATGTATATGATCCTTTTAATGTGTTGTTGGATTCGGTTTGCTGATATTTTGTTAAGGATTATTATGTTTAAATTCATCAGTGATATTGACCTATAATTTTCTTTTTTGTGGTATGTCTGTCTGCTTTTGATATCAGTGTGATGGTGGCCTTGTAGATTGAGCTTAGGAGTGTTCTTTTCTTTGCCATTTTTGGAAGAGTTTCAGAAAGATAGGTGTTAACTCTTCTCTAAATGTTTGGTTGAATTCCCCTGTGAAGCCATCTGATCCTGAACTTTTTTTGGAAGTTTTTTTAACCACAGTTTCAATTTCAGTACTTGTCATTTGTCTGTTCATATTTTCTATTTCTTCTTGTTTCAGTCTTGGAAAGTTATATCTTTCTAAAAGTTTGTCCATTTCTTCAAGTTTTTCCAATTTATTGGCACATAGTTTCTTGTAGTACTTTCTTATGATCCTTTGTATTTATGTGGTGTCAGTTGTAATGTTTTCTTTTTCATTTCTAATTTCACTTATTTGAGCTCTTTTTTTTTTCTTGATGAGTCTGACTAAAGGTTTATTAATTTTCCTTATCTTTTAAAAGAACCAGTTTCACTGATCTTTTCTATTGTTTTTTCTTCATCTCCTTGTCATTTATTTCTGCTCTGATCTTTATGATTTATTTCCTTCCACTAACTTTGGGTTTTGTTTGTTCTTTCTCTAGTTGCTTTAGGTGTAAAATGAGGTTGTTTGCCACCAGAATTTTAACTGTGATTCTGTTGATTGCTAATCATGTAACTTTGGATACTTTTCTTACCATCATAAGTCTTAGTTCCATCATCTGGAAAAGAATAATAACAGTACCTCATAGAGTTCTTATGATGATTGAATAAAGTAGTCATCCAAAGTACTTAACATAGTACATGATAACATAAATAGGTGCTAGCCATTATTAACACCTAGGATATTTATTAATCTATGAATCCATCCATTTAATGAATCTTGAGTTCCTACTATGTGTTAAGCACTATGCTGTGCCTGGGATTAAAAGCTGAAGAAAACAACAAATGATCCCTACTTATATGTAACTTAAAGTCTAGCTCTAGAGGCAAAAATTCAAGGACAAATAAAGGTAATCACAAATCACAGTCACAAGTAAATGTAATAACCACCATGTAGGAGAACTGCATGGTATCATATGATTAAATCACAGAGGAGTCCTACTTCTGAAGAAGACTAGATACCAATTAGAGAAAGAGGAAAAAAGATTTTAAAAATGCAAAAGCAAGTACAGATACCATGAAGGGAAAACAATAATGAATATGAATGAACGGGAAAGCCCAGCTGGTTATAGCAGAGAGCAAAATCAAGGTTGAAATGTAGTTAAGGATTAGACAATATAGGGCCTTGAACAAAATATTTAAAAATTTGCTGTCTTAATGGAAATAAGAAGTTATGGAAGGTTTTAAGTGTGTGTGTGTGTGTGTGTGTATAAAGCTCACTGTATTTTGGAAAAAAAGCATTAACTTCATTGTGAGGATGTAAGGTAGATGAAGACAGACCAATTAGGAGGTTATTACAGTAGTTCAGGGAACAAATGATGTTCACTTGGATTAGAGTGATGGCAGTGAAGATTGAAAATAGTGGATTAATTTAAATAGTAAAATCAGCAAGACTTGATGCTGGATTGAATATATACAGTGAAATTTCCCAAAAAGTCACGAATTTTTTGATTTGTAGAACTTTGTGAACAATTGTGCCATTCACTGAGTTATGGTAGACTGAAAAGAACCAAGTTGGCAGTAGAGATAGAATATATTCTGTTTTGGATATGTTCTATGTGAGTTCATTTTGAATTTAAAAAGATATGTCACTTTTTTATAATTTTTTTCAAATGAAGTATAGTTGGTTTACAGTGTTGTTAGTTTCAAGTGTATAATAAAATGATTCAGATATATGTATGTATGCATATACATATATACTATTTTCAGATTATTTTCCCTTATAGGTTATTACAAAATATTGAGTATAGATCTATGTTCTATACAGTAGGTCCTTGCTGGTTATTTTATATATAATAGCGTGTATATGTCAATCCCAAACTCCTAATTTATCCCCTCTGTACTCTTTTGTAAACATAAATTTGTTTTTTCTGTCTGTGAGTCTATTTATATTTTGTATATAAATTAATCTGTGTCATTTTTTTAAAGATTCCACATATAAGTGATAGCATATGGTATTTGTCTTGTATGATTTGCTTCATTTAGTATGATAAACTCTAGGTCATCAATATTGCTGCAAATGACATTATTTCCATATTTTTATGGCTGAATAATGTTCCGTTGTATATATGTTCCATATATTCTTTATCCATTCATCTGTCTGTTGACATTTAGGTTGCTTCCATGTCTTGTCTATTGTTATAGTGCTGCAATGAACACTGGGGTGAATGTATTTTTGAATTATGGTTTTCTATGGATGTATGCCTAGGAATGGGATTGCTGGAACATATAATATGTTCCAGAATACACAGAAGAACTGTACAAAAAAGGTCGTAATGAACTGGATTACTATGATGGTGTGGTCAGTCACCCAGAGCCAGACATTCTGGAGTGCAAAGTCAAATGGGCCTTAGGAAGCAATGCTGTTAATAAAGCTAGTGGATGTGATGGAATTCCAGTAGAGCTATCCAAAACTCTAAAGGATGATGCCATCAAGGTGTTGCATTCTATATGTCAGCAAATCTGGAAGACTTAGCAGTGGCCACAGGACTGGAAAAGGTCAATCCTCATCCCAATTCCCAAGAAGAGTAGTACTAAAGAATACGCTAACCATTGAACAACTACACTCATCTCCCATGCTAGCAAGGTCAGGCTTAAAATCTTGCATGCTAGGCTTCAGCATTACGTGAATCAAGAACTTTGAGATGTCCAAGCTGGATTCAAAAAGGAAAAGGAATCAGAGATAAAATTGCTAACATTCAAAGTTGCTGGATAATAGAAAAAAACAAGGGAATTCCAGAAAAATATCTACATCTATTCCATTGACTACACTAAAGTCTTGGGTTATGTGGTTCATGACAAACTATGGAAAGCTCTTAAAAAGATGTGAATACCAGACCATCTTACCTGTCTCCTGAGAAACCAGTATGCGAGTCAAGAGGCAACAGTTAGAATCCTGTATGGAAAAACTGATTGGTTCAGGATTGAGAAAGGAATACAACAGGGCTGTCTGCTGTCACCCTGTTTGTTTAACATATATGCTGAGCACATCATGTGCTCATGAATTACAAGCTGGATGAATTACAAGCTGGAATCAAGATTGTTGTTCAGTCTCTCAGTCATGTCTGACACTTTGCAACCTCATGGACTGCAGCACACCAAGCTTCTTTGTCCTTCACCATCTCCCAGAGTTTGCTTAAACTCATGTCCATTGATTCAGTGATGCCATCCAACCATCTCGTCCTCTGTTGTCCACTTCTCCTCCTGCCTTCAGTCTTTCCCAGCATCAAGGTCTTTTCCAATGAGTCAGCTCTTCACATCGGGTGGCCAAAGTATTGGAGCTTCAGTTTCAGCATCAGTCCTTCCAATGAATATTCAGGATTGATTTCCTTTAGGATTGACTGGCTTGATCTTGCAGTGCAAGGAACTCTCAAGAGTCTTTAGCATCACCATGACTTCTTCAGCACTCAGCCTTCTTTATGGTCCAACACTCACATCAGTACATGACTACTAGAAAAAAACATAACTTTGTCTCCATGGACCATTGTCGACAAAGTGAAGTTTTTTTGTTATTTAATACACTGTCTAGTTTTGTCATAGCTTTTCTTCCAAGGAGCAAGCATCTTTTAATTTCATGGCTGCAGTCACCATCTTCAGTGATTTTGGAGCCTAAGAACATAATCTGTCCCTGTTTCCCCATCTATCTGTCATGAAGTGATGGGACCAGATGCCATTATCTTGGTTTTTTTGAATATTCCATTTTAAGCCAGCTTTTTCACTCTCCTCTTTCACCCTCATCAAGAGGCTCTTTAGTTCCTCTTCACTTTTTGCCATAAGGGTGGTATCCTCTGCATATCTGAGGTTGTTGATAATTCTCCTGCCAACCTTGATTCCAGTTTGTGTTTCATCCATTTTACATGATCTTCACTGCATATAAGTTAAATAAGCAGGGTGACAATATACAGCCTTGATGCGTTCCTTTCCCAATTTGTAACCAGTCCATTGTTCCATATCTGATTCCACCTGTTGCTTCTTGACCTGCATACACGTTTCTCAGGAGGCAGGTAAGGTGGTCTGGTATCCCCATCTCTTGAAGAATTTTCCAGTTTACTGTGATCCATACAGTCAAAGGCTTTGGTGTTGTCAATAAAGCAGAAATAGATGTTTTGTTTTGTTTTGTTTTCTGGAATTCTCTTGCTTTTTTTATGATCCAACGAATGTTAGCAATTTGATCTCTGGTTCCTCTGTCTTTTCTCAATCCAGCTTGAACATCTGGAAGTTCACAGTTCACATGTTGTTGAAGTCTAGCTTGGAGAATTTTGAGCATTACTTTGCTAGCATGTGAAATGAGTGCAATTGTGCAGTTTTTTGAACGTTCTTTGGCACTGCTCTTCTTTGGCATTGGAATGAAAACTGATATTTTCCAGTCCTTTGGCCACTGCTGAGTTTTCCAAATCCGCAGGCATATTGAGTGCAGCACTTTCACAACATCATCTTTTAGGATTTGAAATAGCTCACCTGAAATTCTATCACTTGCCCTAGCTTTGTTTGTAGTAATGCTTCCTATGGCCCATTTGCCTTCACATTCCAGGATGGCTGGCTCTAAGTGAGCAGTCACACCATCATGGTTATCTAGGCCATTAAGATCTTTTCTGTATAGTTCTGTGTATTCTCATCATCTCTTACTATCTTCTGCATCTGTTAGGTCCGTATTGTTTAATTTTTTTTTCCTTTATTGTGCCCATCTTTGCATGAAATATTACCTTGGTATCTCTGATTTTCTTAAAGAGATCTCTAGTATTTCCTATTCCATCCTCTATTTCTTTGCATTGTTCACTTAGAAAGGCTTTCTTATCTCTCCTTGCTAGTCTTTGGATCTCTGCTTTCAGACGGATATAGCTTTCCTTTTCTCCTTTACCTTTAGCTTCTTTTCTTTTCTCAGCTATTTGTAAGGCTTCCTCAGACAACCATTTTGGAATCAAGATAGGCTGGAGAAACATCAACCACCTCAGATAGTCAGATGATATCATTCTAATGGCAGAAAGTGAAGAGGAACTAAAGAGCCCCTTGATGAGGGTGAAGGAGGAGAGTGAAAGAGCTGACTTAAGACTAAATATTAAAACAACTAAGATCATGGCATCCAGCCCCATTATTTCATGGCAAGTAGAAGCGGAAAAGGTGGAAGTAGTGACAGATTTTCTCTAACTGGGCTCTAAAATCACTGCAATTGGTGACTGCAGCCATGAAATCAGAAGACAGTTGTTTCTTGTCAGGAAAACTATGACAAACATAGACAGTGTGTTGAAAAGCAGAGACGTTATTCTGCCAACAAAGGTTCATATAGTCAAGGCTATGGTCTCCCAGTGGTCACTAGGGTTGTGAGAGCTGGACCATAAAGAAGGCTGAATGCCAAAGAATTGCTGCTTTCTAACTGTAGTGCTGGAGAACACTCCAAAAGTCTCTTGGACAGCAAGGAGTTCAGACGAGTCAATCTTGAGGGAAATCGACCCTGAATACATGTCAGAAGGACTGATACTGAAGCTGAAACTCCAGTATTTTGTGAATAGATAATGCGAACAGCTGGCTCATTGGAAAAGCCCCTGTTTCTGGGAAAGATTGAGGGCAGAAGGAGAAGAGGGCATCAGAAAATGAGATGGCTAAATGGCATCTCCGATGCAATGGACATAAACTTGGGCAAACTTCGGGAGATGGTGAGGGACAGGGAGTCCTGTTTTGCTGCAGTCCATGGGAACACAAATAGTTGGATACAACTGGGCGACTGAACAACAACACAGATATATGCCTAGGAGTGAGATTGCTGGAACATATGGTAGCTGCATTTTTAGTTTCTTAAAGGACATGCCTACTGTTCTCCTTAGTGACTGTATCAATTTACATTCCCACCAATGAGGGTTCCTTTTTCTCCACACCCTCTCTAGCATTTATTATCTGTGTGCTTTTTGATGATAGTCATTATAATTGGTGTGGGATGATACCTCAGTAGAGTTTTTATTTGCATTTCCTTGATGATTATGATGTTAAATATATTTTCATGTGCCTGTTGGACATCTCTCTGTCTTACTCTGAGAAATGTCTATTTAGGTCTTTTATCCAGTTTTTGATGGGGTTATTTGCTTTTTTGTTATTGAGTTATATGAGCTGTTTGTATATTTTGGAGATTAAACCCTTGTCAGTCACATCATTTGCAAATATTTTCTCCCATTGTGTAGGTTTTCTTCTCATTTTGTTCATAGTTTCCTTTGCTGCACAAAAACTTTTAAGTTTAATTATGTCCCATTTGTTTATTTCCATTACTCTAGGAAATGGCTTGGAAAAGATATTGTTGCAATGTATGTCAAAGTGTGTTCTGCTTATGTTTGCCTCTAAGAGTTTTATAGTATCTGGTCTTAACATTTAGGTCTTTAATCCATTTTGAATTTATTTTTGTGTATGGTGTTGAAGAATGTTCTAATCTCATTTTGTAACATGTGCTTGTGCAGTTTTCCCAGCACTATTTATTGAAGAGTCTGTCTTTCCTTCATTGTATAGTCTTACCTCCTTTGTTATAGATTAATTGACCACAGGTGTGTTGGGGGGTTATTTCTGGGCTTTCTATCCTATTCCATTGATCCATGTATCTGTTTTTGTGCCAATGTCATACTGTTTTGCTTATTATAGCTTTGTAGTATAGTCTGAAGCCAGGGAGCCTGATTTCTTCAGCCTCATGGTTTCGTTTCATTTTGTTGGTCACAGTTTAAAAAGTTGAATTAATGTAAGAAATGTACCATATAGGAATAAATGTACTATGATGACAAAGAGGATGAACTTTTTGGCTTTCTTCCAATTCTTAGGTTATGAAATCTAATCTTGATTTTATCACCAATCAGCAATGTGGTCTTTAGTAATACATTCACCTTTTTGAGACTTTATTTTTTCAACTGCAAATTGAGGAAGTTGAACAATGTGATCTACAAAAATAAGGTACCTGTACTATCTATGAAGTATTTGATTTTACAAGTGCTTAAAAAATCAAGCCAAGGGCAAGATATAACTTTTATACTTTCATATTCTAATCATGCAATTCCACTTCCTCTTATTTCCTAAAGGAATGGCCCAGAGCTAACTGCTACTTTAAATTAGGAATACAACAACAAGTAGAATATGACATCTGGGATATTAAAGTCAGTTATTTGGTTAATAAAAATCAAACCATGGCAAAAAAAAAGCAAACCATGGCTATTGTGGATCAGATTTCTGGATACTAAAGTTGCATGCCTTTTTGTTACCTTTCTTTAACAACAATCAATCAATTTGCTAATTATTCTAAATTTCTATTGTTTTAAATTTCAAATAGCATTTGGTTTATTATTATTGGTGCTATTACAAAAAAAACACTGTAGTTGTATTTGATTATTCCAAAAATAACATAAGGAAGCTAGTAATAAAATGTAACTCAGTGCAATACTGTTGCTAAAATGAAAGTAGATACATATATTAAATATGGAAGAAAGGTTAGCAAAGGTGAATATAATCATTGTGAGTATGTATGAGGCTTAAATGAACTTCTTGGCAAATAAAACTGAGAGAAGTGTGAGCAATTATATAATATTTATGGTCTGATCAAAGGAAACATGCCTGCACTCCAGGAGCAAATTTTCTCCCCAGACTACATTCTAAAAGAATTAATTACATAGATTCTTAGACTGGGAATATTGAAAGTAGCAAAGTGTTTCCCTGTCTTTCTATAAAATGAGAGTGCCCAAACTCAGTAGGGATGTAAGAGGTGATAGGAAGAGTATGAACATTAATGGTATCTACAGGTGACCTGCATTAGGTGTTTTGTATGTCTTTTATCTTCATCAATGTCTTATGATTTAGTTATTATTCATATTTTAAATAGGAGAACACTGAGATTTGTAGAGATGAAGTGTCCATTGCCTTTGTTTTAGGTATCTGCAGTCTTTGGTGGGTTATGCATCAAATTTAACAGTGTTTGTTCATATCAATTTTTACTGATTACTGCCCATAGGGCTAGTTTTATGCCTGAATCATGTCTTTGGGCTATATTTTTTCAATGCCACATTTGTGGCATAGGGATATGAAAGAGACTCACATCCTAGTCCTAAAGTTCAATTTCTCCAGTTGTACTAAGCATCCAACCCATCCAGTTGCTATGACACCCTAAGGGTGCTGCTATCATTTTGTACATGGATTTCATGATTTTGATATGAATTTCCAGGAATCTCTTTTCCTCTTCTGTTTGAACTTACATGTCACTTTTCCATCACACCTGTCACTTAGCTGCACTGATATTATTATTTGTGTATTAAGACTTTTACAAATGCCTGAGGTTCTTTCTGCTTCACAAAATTCTGGTCTTCTGACTGAAATGAGGTGAGGGAAAGCCAAACAACATACTTGTCTCAAGATATATCCTGCAACACTATTAAGCTGAAAACTTATAAATAAAATCTAGACACACACACACACACACACACACACACACACACATATATATATATATGGTTAAATTTATGTATATTTTACCAATGTATCATACATCTTAAATGCATGGTCTTAGAAGTTAAACAGAAATGACTTGAATCCCAGTTCTGCCACTTAATAGGTAGGTTTGTTTTTCTGGGTAACTTATCTGACTTTTCTGCATACTTTCTGCATTTCCAAAGTTGGGATACACCATATTTGCCTAATAAGACAATTTGAGGGATTAAATGAGATCATAGACATAAGGTGTTGAACATAATGTCCAACATACACTAAATGCTCAACCATTAGAATATTCCCAAATAACTTTCTCAAGGTGCATGATGACCAAGCCATATATAAAAATTAACTCAAATGGACCAAAGATATAAAAGTAAGAGTGAAAACTTATAAAACTCTTAGAAGAAAAGACAGGGAAGCTTCATGACTTTGGATTCAGCAATTATTTCTTGGATATTGCATCAAAATACAGGCAACCAAAGAAAAAATAGATAATTGACTTCATCAACATTTAAAAGCTTGGTGCATCAAAGGACATTATTAACACAGTGAGAAGGAAACCCACAGAGTGGCAGAAAACATTTGAAAATCATATATCTAATGAGAGATTAATGTCCACAATATATAAATAAATCCTACAACTCAACAACAGAATAGAAAACATCATGCTTTAAAAATGGACAAAGAATATGAAAAGATATACAAATGGCCAATAAGTACATGAAAAGCTGCTGAGCATCACTAATCATTAGGGGAGTTAAAATCAACCACGATGAGATGCTACTTTAAATTCATTTGGAGAACTACTACCAAACAACCACAAGCACAACCACTACCACAACAACAAAAGCAGAAAATCATGTGTTGGCAATATGGAGGATTGGAGAAATGGTACAGAGAAATGGATATGGAGGATACGGAGAAATGATAACTCTTATGCATTGCTGGTGGGAATGTAAAATGGTACAGTTGCTATGGAAAATGGTATGATAGTTTCTCAAAAATTAAACATAGAATTATTATATAATCCAGTAATTCCACTTAGTCTATGTTGTTGTTGTTGTTCAGTCACTAAGTTACGTCCAACTCTTTGCAACCCCATGGACTGCAGCACACCAGGCCTCCCTATCCCTAAGTCTATACCCTAAAAGAATTGAAAGCAGGTACTCTGATATTTGTACAATCACAATCATAGCAGCATTATTCACAATAGTCAAAAGGTGAAAACAACCCAAGTGTTCTTGAACAGATGAATGCATGGATAAAATATATTATATATGTATAGTGGAATATTATTCATCTCTAAAAAGGAATGAAATTTTGATATGTGCTACAACATGAATGAACTATGAAGATATTAGTGTAAGTGGAATAAACCAGTCACAAAAGGACAAATGCTGTACCTTATATGAAATGTCTAGAGTAGTCAAATTTAGAAATAGAAAGTGGAATGGTGATGGTTAGGTGTTAGGGGGATGGGAGGCTGCTTGCTGCACACTTAAAAGCAGTCAAATTGGTAAATTGTATGTTATGTATTTATATTTGTTGTTGTTGTTTAGTCATTAAGCCATGCCTGACTCTTTTGCAACCCCATGGACTGTAGCCAGCCAGGTTCCTCTGTCCATGGAATTTCGCAGGCAAGAATTCTGGAGTGGGTCCATTCCCTTCCCCAGAGGATCTTCCCAACCCAGGGGTCGAACCTGTGTCTCTTGCATTGACAGGCAGATTCTTTACCATCTGAGCTGCCCGGGAAGCATTATATATATTTAGCCACAATTAAAAAAGAAAAAGAAAAAAGAGAGAGAGAATGCTTACTAACTCTCAAGGCTCTCAGGCAGAAATACCCTCATCTCCACTTAGAGAAAAGGAAGTTCAATCTGACAACTCAAGATGCATTAGCCATGTCTACAAAATAACCCTTACAAACATGTTATAAACTCAAGTATGTGTTCTTATAGGTTAAAGATAGGTTTATGATTAGGTAGGTAATTCCCATCCCACTTACTGGTGTTCTCAGCACTCAGTTTCAGCCTTTCATTATGACATATTTTTCCCTGGAGTATTTTGGCCTTTATATGCCCTTTAGGTTAATATCATTGATCATTTAGAAAACCTGGGAATTAGCTAAGCCTGTGCTTTGTTTTTAACACATGCACATTTAAGATTAGCCCTAGGCAGGATTGTTAAGCAGGAGAGGTTTCCCTCTAATGTTTTTTTTTTTTTTTTAATCTGTTTTCCACCATCCAGAAACCTCACTTACAACAGTTAATCCAAGTTATAGGACTTACTTTCTTTCCCAATCAATACAGATTTATCTTCTGCCCCATTTTGGAAATCAAACCTCATACAAGGTAAATTATTGTTTGATAATGGCTTAAAATATTTCCCATGTTTTATATGGTTTGTACTTTGACATTAGCTTTCAGTGCTTCACCCTAAATAGATTATGAGAAATTTTCAAGACACCATGGCAAAGTTAAAGAAAATTACGAGGGGTAATTGGAAGATGAATCTTCCTTTGTGCAACTCAAAATGTAAGAAGGCTGCTGTCTATTAAACCTAAATATGGGTCTGACCTTATATAAAAAGTGTTTTTTTTTTTTTTCCTCATAAACACTGGGGAAAGACAGGTCTAAAAATTGGCCAGTGTGTGATCTGATATTTTATTTAACATCCTCTAACGCAGTTAATTCTGAGTATTTTTTCCCAATTATTTTTATTAGTTGGAGGCTAATTACTTTACAATATTGTAGTGGCTTTTGCCATACATTGACATGAATCAACCATGGATTTACATGTGTTCCCCATCCTGAACCCCCCTCCCACCTCCCTCCCCATCCCATCCCTCTGGGTCATCCCAGTGCACCAGCCCTGAACACTTGTCTCATGCATCCAACCTGGACTGGCGATCTGTTTCACACTTGATAATATACATATTTTGATGCTATTCTCTCAGATCATCCCACCCTCGCCTTCTCCCATAGAGTCCAAAAGTCTGTTCTATACATCTGTGTCTCTTTTTCTGTCTTGCATATAGGGTTATCATTACCATCTTTCTAAATTCTGTATATATATGTGTTAGTATACTGTATTGGTGTTTATCTTTCTGGCTTACTTCACTCTGTATAATAGGCTCCAGTTTTTTGTAATGATTTCTTGAGAGCAACACACCCTGACACACACAGTTTCCTCTTTGATCAGGAAATAATAGAATGGCAAGTCATTCAATGGCTCATTGGTAGCAAAGGACACAGCAGATGTCATCTCAGGAGGGGAAAGATACCTTAAAAATAAGTAAGTGAAGGGTGATGGTATTTCTAGGTAACATCACAGGAGACTCATTTCCCAATTTGAACAGGGGGAACTACCAGGCTGAAAAAGAGATTGGTGTTCACCTGTAGGCATGGCACAGAGTATAGAAACAGGTACTGGGTATTAGCATCATGTTGTGCTCATAATTTATTTTTTTTAATTTACTTTCAGCTGTGCAGTTTTATCTAATGCTTCTCCTGTGGCCATGTTATTTTTAACTCTGGCATGTTTCTTTAAAAAACAAAAAAAGAGCACAGAAGCAATGAAATTCAGAGAACAAAATGCCCTCAGCTTAGCTGTCTTTAACAAAACAAGAGACTTTGTCTTGCTTTAGGGACAGCAGAAATAGAAGTTATATTTCAGTAAAACTTTAAAGGAATAAAATTCATTAAGGGACAATTATTTCATGTTTGCAATTTCATGATTCACCTCCTCAAAAAGAGACATTTCTATTCAAGAAAGTGTTAGTCGCTCAGTTGTGTCCAACTCTGGGACCTCATGGACTGTAGCCCACCAGGCATTCATGGAATTTTCCAGGCAAGAATATTGGAGTGGGTTGCCATTCCCTTTTCCAGAGGATCTTTCCAACTCAAGGGTCGGACTCGTGTCTTCCGCATTGCAGGCGGATTCTTTACCACATGAGCCACCAGGGTTGCATGGAACATCAGTAAATGAACAGTAGAGAATCATTCCTATATTGTTGCAAAGAGAAACTTATTTTCCTTCCTTTATATTCTTTCACTTCTTCTCTTAGTTATTTTTAAATATCTACTAGTCCCTAGTGGTTTTAATTTCAAATTGCTTCCTACACGAACTGCGAGATCTAGATCTATACCTCTCACAGTTCATTTTGCGTAATCTCTTCAACTCAATAGTAAACTCAGTTGAAAAATAAGACATAAAATGACACTGATAGTATAGCATATGGGCCACCATTGGAAAGAGAAAAATGATAGCATACGTAATAAACACCTCTAATATTCAAATGGACTATACTTATAATTTTTGTCTTTCTAAAAGTCACATGAGAATACATTTCTTTGAAAGGGAAAGAAAGATAAGCTTTGAAAAATGATACATATCCTACACCAAAGACATAAAATGGAAACTGTCACATTTTCCTCTTGCATTTTTTTTTTTTTTTTGAGTTAAGTATTTCTGAAAACCTCTTATTTTTGAGTTTGTTCTTTTTCTAGGCCAGAGGGGATTCAATGTTTACCTCTAGAAAAGCTACAAGTTGTACTGTGAACATCAGTATTTAAAAACCAATTAGTTCTCAAATTAATTTTCTTTTAAAAGCTATATTATTCTGTGGGAACACATGTAACTCCAAAAATAAAAAAAAAAAGAAACATTTGGAAAAAAATAAAATAAAATGTTAAAAAAAATAAAAGCTATATTATTTAAATATAGATTGTAACCTAATTGCCCTGGGGCCAGGAAACGCAATTTCTACCCTAGTTGTTTTGTAGGGGACAGATATTACTTCTGGAAACATACTCCTTAGTGATCATTTCATTCAATAAATATCATAGCTTTGAGATCCAGTCTGAGAATTCTTGAGAGGAAAGAAGATGTAACTTTCCTCATTACTTTCTATTACGTTTTCTTCCCTTTAGACCCTAACCTTAACCTGTAAAATTATCACATCATAATGAGTGAACTTTTGCCATAACTCATGTGCCCCTTGCTTCTCCTTGTATTTCTAAAGCCTAGGGGCATAAAAAGCATATGCTGTGATTTCATACCAAAAATGTAGAAAAGATAAATTATAAATCAAGTAGTTAAAGCAAATTCAAGCAATCTATTCAGAAGTTATGATATGAAAAACCATTACTGAAGGAAATGGGGGCGGGAAAGAAAGCAAGATTTTCAACATACAATGAAACCATATTATGAATCCCATTCTTGTTTATGCTAAAAATTTAATTGGAACATTGTTGTATTGTACAGACTTGCAAGAAATACTTACTTTAATAAGATCCATATGGTACTATAATCATCAAACCCTGTAGAGGATCGAGTACAGAGCTACATTACATGATGTTACTAAACTTTAAAATGTTCTAAAATTACAGGATAAACCATATTTCTTTGATTTTTTTTCACATTTTAGTATTCCCAAAATCAAGATGCCCCTTAAAATTGATGGTATATCAGAGTTTAGCGAGATGAATCTTTTTCCTTCTTGGTGTAAATATATATGCAACTTTTAATTGGTGGAATTCTAGATTTGATAAAATATGGTATTGCCTTGCATTGTTACTGTATTTAAATCAATATGTACTTTATTTTTTACTTTTGATTATTGAAGTTTCCAAGAATGGGAAGTTTCTGCTTTAAGAACTTCCTAAATCCTGAAATAATAATGTTATTTTAATATCTTTCCTTGTGAAAAGTCATGATTTAATCTCATGTTACTTTGGTGCAATTCTCTTTCATATAAACTAAAATACTGTAAGGATTGTCATGCAACATCTGAGATATTTATTGACTAGACTAGATTGACAGAAGCATCAATTATGATACTTTTGATTTCTTATGTATAGTTTTTTTGATAGTTTCATTTTTTTTTGCTAAAACAACTCCTCTATTGTCTATTACAGAAAGCTTCTTTAGCACCACACAAGTGTTAGTATTTTAATTTGCCAGTGGCAAACAAATCCAAATTATATCATGAAGAACATTTTAACTTTGGTCCTAAATTCTATTTTGGCAGAGAAAAATAAATAAATAAATGTAATAAAATGGCAATGATAAAATAAATAAATAAATGTAACAAAATGGCAATGATAAAAAAATAAGAGTTTTATTGTATTTCATTTGTCATCAAAATATCATTTGGAAATATAGATTAACATTTACCATAAAAATGCAGACAATAATTAAAATGATTTATCAGATAATATCTATCTCTTGAAACAAACAAATTAAGACAGTATTATACTCAATGCTGTGTTAAGTCATTCAGTTGTGTCTGACTCTTTGCAATCCCATGGACTGTAATCCACCAGGCTCCTCTGTCCATGGGAATTCTCCAGGCAAGAATACTGGAGTGGGTTACCATGCCCTCCTCTAGGGATCTTCCCAATCCAGGGATCGAACCTAGGTCTCCCACATTGCAGGCACATCCTTTACTGTCTGAGCCTCCAGGGAAGCCCATTATACTGAATACTATATTATAATTCTGAATACTATATTATAATTTATAATATAAAATACAGTTTCTAATAATTAACTGTGGCTTCACTCAAACTTCAAAATATTTGGGTTGCAAATTTACTGTGGGCATAGGCCTTGTAATCAATATACTCCAAGCAAGTAATGTGGAATCAAAAACTAAATTTAACTAAATTTATGACAAATTAACATAATAGGATCTTTTCTGTGGGCTTGGATTATCTATTTGTATCCTATACTAAGCAAATTCATCACTAAATGATTATTTAAGCAATGTGTTATATAATAAGCTCCTAGAAGTATCTTTTTATGAATTTCTGTATTCCCTCGGCACCTAGCAAAGTGCTTTGAATACAATAACATTTTATTAAAGTACTGTGAAATAAACTGCAAAAGTAGAAAAACATGTTGCCTAGATCTATAACTAAAGTATTTGGATGAAAAATTATATATTTGTTTGTTTTCTAGATAATATTTGCATATACAAACATAATAATTCCAGACCTGAGGAGCATTTGTAATAAGTGCTTGATACATTTATAATACTAGCTATGATTATAGATGAGAAACTCACCTCTTAAATACTCAGTATCATCATCTATAACATCAGGAGATGAGACTAAAAAGTCCACATGTAGACAAAATACTATACAAATATAAGTTAAAACATTAAAAAAATAAATAAATTCAGCACTTTGAAGTTGCATGACATTAGTGTGCACCATTCCTCTGTGTGGACTTCCCGTGTGGGTGATAGTGGTAAAGAACCTGACTGCCAATGCAGGAGACATAAGAGACATGGGTTCGATCCCTGGGAGGGGAAGATACACCAGAGGAGGGCATGGCAACCCACTCCAGTATTCTTGCCTGGAGAATCCCATGGACAGAGGAGCCTGGTGGGCTACAGGTTCGCAACAGGGTCACAAAGAGTCAGACATGACTGAAACTACTCAGCACGCACACATTCTTCTGTGTAACAAAAAAGGCTGATATCATTTCTGATGTTTCACTTCTGACAGCTTTCAAGTCCCACCATTCTTCTTTCCTACATCTGTCCTACATCTGAGCAAGCTGAAAATAGTGGAGTTCTCTCTCCTTTTTGGTGCCAGCAGGAAGTTAAAACCACACAAACCCCGAACTGCTTGTAAGAACCCTAACCCGTACCTCGACCTCTAATCACATAAAAACCCCAAACCAAACTCCTTTCCCTGGACTCTCACGCCATTTTTAGGCGAGCTTGGTAACCACACTGCTCTCTCTAGAATACATCATTATGTAAGTCAGAAACTTTCAAAATACCTTCTTGAAATCACAGAAAAAATAATTTATGCAGAGTCCCACAATATTTAGTAAAAGAGAAAACACTAGAACCCAAATTTTCAAGTTCTTGGTTCAATGCTATTTTCACTATGCAATTTTGTTTTGTGACTTCCCATCAACTCTAAAAATACTTGGCCTTAGATTTTCCAGGGAGTGTCTTTCTCTTCACCTATAAAAAGTTATTCAGTATAGAGTACAAATTTCATAGCATCCTGAACATCCATGTCCACTGACCTAACAATACCCTGAAACTCTAAGCAATTTCCTGCAAATTCACTCAAACTTCCTAAAAGGATCACTTTATAATTAAGAATCTCTGAGTATAGTGTATTAAATTAGTTTTAATTACTTTACTTTAATTATTTTAATTATTTACTTTAATTATTGCCTATTGTATGTATTATCTCTTTGCTCAAATCAAAAGTTTCATAAATGTACCAATAGTGCTGGGCACACATAGTTGATCAATTAATATTCATTTGTTCATTACTACATGTGCACTGTCAAGTGATCACCACACCATATTATTAGAGGAAGAGAATGTAAACAATTTGTCTTTGATCATTATATTCAGAATTTTTCTACAACCCCAGTTTCATATTAAATATAAAACATAGAAAAAAAGTTGATACTATGAATGTATTTTAAGTCCTTTAACTGATTTTGATTCAGGGTTGTTTCAAACTACTTATTTTTCTTTAATTAGTGCAAATGTCCTAGTTTCATTCTTATGGATGTTTTTCTAATGGGTTGTTGGTCATTGACTAGTACATTGTGCTTAATTTATCTAAGCAATGAATACTATTTTATAGGAGATAAAAGCAAGATAAACAACAAAGGGAAATATAAAAAGGAGTGTCTATAGTCCTTGTCTAAAAATCTCCCTTTGGAGAGAAAGTATAATTGACATATTTCAAAATTTTATCAAGTTCATGTGATCTAATGTAATTTTCCCCTTGTGTTATGCTATCTTTATAAAAGATTCTACTTGAATCCCTGTCTTCCAATATTCATGGATTTAATGAAACAGGATTTTAATGTTCTAGAATATAGGGAGAGGAACTGGAGGAAGATAATTTAGAGAAGAAAATTGGCAACGGGGTTGCTATCCATCTTCTCTAACTCTGCCCCACTTTCACGACTTCTTTGATTCCATTATCACTTGTGGGAAGGTTGGCACTGTTGAGCACAGTTAGTGGGTCAGGACTAATTCACCCCACTCATACTCCCTAGGTCAGAGTAGCCTCCAAATTTGCTTCTCCTAAATATATCCCAAGCCCTGGAAATGGCATGGGAACAGAGGGAATTAGACCAAGACCCCAGAGCAGGTAAGTGGGTACTTAGTAAGAGAGGCTTCACAGGCTGCAATTTAATGAAAGTGGCAGTTGGAAGGAAGAAATGAATACAGTTTCTGACTCTGTTTCCTTTGCTGATCTGGACTGATGCCTGCTGCCAGAACTCAGGATGTGATGCTGTGAACAAGAGTTTGTGGAGGACTCAAGCATGTGGCTGAGAGATGAGACACCTGAAAGATGACTGGGTATAGATATGAGGCTGCACTCTCTCCATAATGATGTAGTAGAGAAAGCATAGCTGGCATTTAGCATCTTACAAGATCCATGACACCCTTATGTTGGGTCTCCATTTCCAAACACTCTTGGATAATCCATAGGTACAGATTATTATGTAGCAATGTAAACTACACATTTTACTGTGAAAACATTTTCGTGAATAATTAGTAAGTTATTCAAACAGATTTTGCAGCAATTAGAGTATAGATCTCTAGGGATTCATATATTTAAACACAACATACCAGGTATCAGTTCATAACAATCTGTTTGACCATTGATCCAATGTGTTGCAGCATTAAAATATAGTTATACATAACTTACCACCATGTAGAACAACTGCGGAGATAGGGAGACAGAGGAAGAGACAGAATAAAGCAATAAAAATATAACGTTTCATCAGTTTAATTTAGTTCAATACACCATCGTGTCCCCCTCTTTGAGACCCCATGAACTGCAGCATGCCTGGCTTCCCTGTCCATTACCAACTCCCAGAACTTGCTCAAACTCATGTCATAATGTTTCATACTTTAACCCTGCCCCCCCCCTCCAAACATTGATACAGCATTTGTAAGTTTACCAGGTGAAAGCAGGTCGTCTTTTTTTTTTTTTTTCCCATTTTCACCAAGGTAACTGATTATCAGTAGTTGGCATGAAATTTCTTCCCAAATGAGACCTTTGGTTGGTGAAAGAAAGAACAATAATACAGTCAAGAAATCTCCCACCATACAGTCCCAAATAATTGGGTGCCAGAGTTTATTTTTGTTGGTATGTGTCAGTTCTGTAAACTAATCAACATGTGATCTAGATCTCTTTTCTATATTGCCACTAAAATGTTATCTAAAATAGCTTAGTTTATATTTTTTAATGTCCAATTTAAAAAAAAAAACTTCTATCTTATAAAGTGAGCATGTAAACCAATTTTACAGGTTAAAATCCAATTGCAATTGTATTGTCATAATTGTGATAAACAGATTTCTAGGTTCTACTTTCTAATCATTGTGGTGTTCTGAAAATATGAATTATTTTAATTATAATATACAGATAACATGATAATGGAAAGACAGTTACCATAACCTATATAACTGTTTTTCAAAAATATCAGCACAAAACTGAAACTGCACTTAACATAGCAAAGCGTTATCAATAAGGTTCTGCACATATTCACTATATTAGAGACTTGATGATAATACTACATATTAATACATTTTCATAACTTATTAAATTCTCAGTACAACTTAATCTTATCACAAGCAATTAATTTTATGAAGGTTGAAATGTATTTTTTTCATCTGTTTGCTACTCTGGCTTTTAACTTCTTTTTAAATGTGCCCATGAAGTATTATTTTTCATGTAGTCTCTGTTTCAACTAATCACAGGCATTTCTTTAAATGTTAGATGTTAATCCACTTCAAAATTTGGAAGCAAAGCAGCTGAGCATGAAAAATTCATGTTCCAAAGATTCTTGTACCATCGTACTCTTTGTACAAAAACAGTAATAAACTGACAAACATGCTGAAAATGAAAGGGAAGTCACTCAGTAGTGTCCGATTCTTTGTGACCCCATGGACTGTAGCCTACCAGGCTTCTCCATTCATGGGATTTTCCAGGCAACAGTACTGGAGTGGGTTGCCATTTCCTTCTCCAGACAACTATGTTAGTGCTGTTGAATACTAGTGCCAAAATACATTTACTTGTATGAAGAGCTTAAAAAGCATAATTGTTAAAAACAGAATCTCAGGAGACAGACCACTCGGGTTCAAATGACAAATTCTGCAACTTAATATCATTGTGAACAGAGACAATTTATTAAATGTCTCTGTGCTTTTGTCAATTCATCTGTGAAATGGTAGTGATTATAGGACCTACATTAGGGCATTATTGAGAAGATTAAATTAATGTATATGAAACATTTATAACAGTACTCAACAGCAAGTTCCATGCTATTATTTGTCATTGTCATTTTTCAAGCTGATACGCTTACTCAATTTCCCAGAGGTTTCCCTGATAAGTTTTTGAGGAGCATTGCCATTTTGATGTGGAAGTATGTCAGTCTTGAAACTCAGGAGAGTGGTCTATGGATGATTTTGGTTTCCCTTTGCTCTTAGCTTCAAGAGAGAACTGTTGCACTTAGGTGTAAAATCCCTAAATGTTTTGGTTTCTACCTACTGGCCAGCCACATACTATACCATACTCAAACCACAATGACCCTGTCTCATACTCTCATAATCTTTTTTTTTTTTTTTTTCTGTTTTGTCTAATGGAGCTATGCACTTGACCTCTATATAGAATGTTGTTCCCTCACTTGTGCACTTAACTCCTGTCATTTCAGTGTCATTGCCTGGGCCAAATCCACCATTAACTGCTTTCAGAGGTCTGTGAAAAACTTTCTAGATATTATCTGAGTTGTAACTTTGCTTTATTTATGTCATTAGTTGATTTTTTTGGTCTCCACCACTTTATTTTTAAATACTAAGAGGACAAGAGTTGTGCATGATTTTCTTGACACTGTATCTCTAGTTTGCCTGATAAACAGTAGGAACTCAAGTATTTGTCGAGTGAATGAATAAATGGATAAAAGGAATATTATGCATTGTGGTGCATCTTATTCATTTACAATAAATAGGAGGTAAAAGAATGAATCTCAATATCTTGATAGCAATGAATACTTCCATGAAAAATGAAATTCTTAATCACTCTCCACTGGTAATTCATCTATAAGCAAACATTTATTTTATAGTCCAGACTAACTTTGATACAGTAATGTAAAAAGCTTTGAATCAATGTGACAAAACAATTATTAGTACATCTCATTAGGGTCTTTCTTATAGAGCATCTTGATGCTTTAGATCATTATCAGACATTTCTCCGAAGAAGACATACAGATGGCTAACAAACACATGAAAAGATGCTCAACATCTCTCATTATCAGAGAAATACAAATCAAAACCACAATGAGGTACCATTACACGCCAGTCAGGATGGCTGCTATCCAAAAGTCTACAAGTAATAAATGCTGGAGAGGGTGTGGAGAAAAGGGAACCCTCTTACACTGTTGGTGGGAATGCAAACTAGTACAGCCACTATGGAGAACAGTGTGGAGATTTCTTAAAAAACTGGAATTAGAACTGCCATATGACCCAGCAATTCCACTTCTGGGCATACACACTGAGGAAACCAGATCTGAAAGAGACACGTGCACCCCAATGTTCATTGCAGCACTGTTTATAATAGCCAGGACATGGAAGCAATCAAGATGCCCATCAGCAGATGAATGGATAAGAAAGCTGTGGTACATATACACCACGGAATATTACTCAGCCATTTAAAAGAATTCATTTGAATCAGTTCTAATGAGATGGATGAAACTGGAGCCCATTATACAGAGTGAAGTAAGCCAGAAAGATAAAGACCAATACAGTATACTAACACATATATATGGAATTTAGAAAGATGGTAATGATAACCCTATATGCAAAACAGAAAAAGAGACACAGATGTACAGAACAGACTTTTGGACTCTGTGGGAGAAGGCGAGGGTGGGATGTTTCGAGAGAACAGCATCGAAACATGTATATTATCTATGGTGAAACAGATCACCAGACCAGGTTGGATGCATGAGACAGTTGCTTGGGCCTGGTACACTGGGAAGACCCAGAGGGATTGGGTAGAGAGGGAGGTGGGAGGGGGGATCGGGATGGGGAATACATGTAACTCCATGGCTGATTCATGTCAATGTATGACAAAACCCACTGCAATGTTGTGAAGTAATTAGCCTCCAACTAATAAAAATAAATGAAAAAAAATAAAATAAAGATTATATAGGCCAATATCTTACCAAAAAAAAAAAAAAGAAAAGAAAAAAGAAAAGAAAAGAAAAAGAAACTTCTCACTGATGAAAGAAATCAAAGAGGACAAAAACAGATGGAGAAATATACCGTGTTCATGGATTGGAAGAATCAATATTGTGAAAATGAATATACTACCCAAAAGAATCTATAGATTCAATGCAATCCCTATCAAGATACCAACGGTATTTTTCACAGAACTAGAACAAATAATTTCTCAATTTGTATGGAATTACAAAAAACCTCAAATAGCCAAAACAATCTTGAGAAAGAAGAATGAAACTGGAGAACTCAACCTGCCTGATTTCAGGCTCTACTACAAAGCCACAGTCATCAAGACAGTATGGTACTGGCACAAAGACAGAAATATAGATCAATGGGACAAAATAGAAAGCCCAGAGATAAATCTGCATACCTATGGACACCTTATTTTCAACAAAGGAGGCAAGGATATACAATGGAAAAAAGACAACCTCTTTAACAAGTGGTGCTGGGAAAACTGGTCAACCACTTGTAAAAGAATGAAACTAGAACACTTTCTAACACCATACACCAAAATAAACTCAAAATGTATTAAAGATCTAAAAGTAAGACCAGAAACTATAAAACTCCTGGAGGAGAACATAGGCAAAACACTCTCTGACATAAATTACAGGAAGATCCTCTATGACCCACCTCCCAGAATATTGGAAATAAAAGCAAAAATTAAAAAAATGGGACCTAATTAAACTTAAAAGCTTTTGCACAACAAAGGAAACTATAAGCAAGGTGAAAAGACAGCCTTTAGAATGGGAGAAAATAATAGCAAATGAAGCAATGGACAAAGGATTAATCTCAAAAATATACAGGCAACTCCTGCAGTTCAATTCCAGAAAAATAAATGACCCAATCAAAAAATGGGCCAAAGAACTAAACAGACATTTCTCCAAAGAAAACATACAGATGGCTAACAAATACATGAAAAGATGCTCAACATCACTTATTATGAGAGAAATTCAAATCAAAACCACAATGAGGTGCCATTACACACCAGTCAGAATGGCTGCTATCCAAATGTCTACAAGCAATAAATGCTGGAGAGGGTGTGGAGAAAAGGGAACCTTCTTACACTGTTGGTGGGAATGCAAAATAGTACAACCACTATAGAGAACAGTGTGGAGATTTCTTAAAAAACTGGAAATAGAACTGCCATATGACCCAGCATTCCCACTCCTGGGCATACACACCGAGGAAACCAGATCTGAAAGAGACACGTGCACCCCAATGTTCATCGCAGCACTGTTTATAGTAGCCAGGACATGGAAGCAACCTAGATGCCCATCAGCAGATGAATGGATAAGGAAGCTGTGGTACATATACACAACGAAATATTACCCAGCCATTAAAAAGAATTCATTTCAATCATTTCTAATGAGATGGATGAAACTGGAGCCCATTATACAGAGTGAAGTAAGCCAGAAAGATAAACACCAATACAGTTTACTAACACATATATACGGAATTTAGAAAAATGGTTATGATAGCCCTATATGCAAGATAGAAAAAGCGACACAGATGTATAGAACAGACTTTTGGACTCTATGGGAGAAGGCGAGGGTGGGATGATCTGAGAGAATAGCATTGAAACATGTATATTATCAAGTGTGAAACAGATCGCCAGCCCAGGTAGGATGTATGAAACAAGTGTTCAGGGCTAGTGCCCTGGGATAACCCAGAGGGATGGGATGAGGAGGGAGGTGGGAGGGGGGTTCAGGATGGGGAACACATGTAAATCCATGGTTGATTCATGTCAATGTATGGCAAAAACCACTACAATACTGTGAAGTAATTAGCCTCCAACTAATAAAAATAAATGAGAAAAAAAAAAAAGAAAAAAGAAAAGAAAAGAAACTTCTCCCATGAGGTTAAAATAAAATTCTGAAAAACTTTCTGGAAAATTGTACCTAAACAGTTGAATTATTGAGAGTAAATACACTGCTATACAAATGGGGGAAGTATATTTTTTCTCCAAACAGTAGGTGAAAGAAAACAAAGAACAGAAAACAAACCTCTACATTTTTGTAAGTATCAGAAATATTATTCTTTTCATACACACACTCAGTTCAGTTCAGTTCAGTCGCTCAGTCATGTCCGGTTCTTTGCGACCCCATGAACCACAGCACACCAGGCCTCCCTGTCCAACACCAACTCCTGGAGTCCACCCAAACCCATGTCCATTGTGTTGGTGATACCATCCAACCATCTAATCCTCTCGTCCCCTTCTCCTCCTGCCCTTAATCTTTCCCAGCATTGGGGTCTTTTACAATGAGTCAGCTCTTCACATCAGGTGGCCAAAGTATTGGAGTTTCAGACACACACTAATATATATAAAATAAATAACTAATAAGAATCTGCTCTATAGCACAGGGAATTCAACTCAATACCCTCTAAAAGCCTATATGGGAAAATAATCTAAAAAAGAGTGGAAATTATATATATATAAAATTATGTGACAGTCCATAGGGTTGTAAAGTGTCAGACACGACTTAGCACAACCGAACAACAAAAACAAATATATGTAAAGGTGATGTACACAAACCATCTATTAGGACCTAAAATAACTTAAGAGAAAATTATACTTACTAAAGTAGTTTGGAAAGCTCTAAGAACAACATTAAAACAGTTGGCAAAATCATAGTCCTTTTCACTTTTACATCATAAGTTCCTACAATTATTTAAGACAGCACTGTGATTATACCTTTTAAATAGAGTTCTAGGGACTATGCTAGAATTGCATTTTTAACTCAGTATTTAGAAACCTAAGTTTAGACTTATGACTGTAGAAAGAGGTCATAATTTTAGCTGGAATAAACTGAATAGCAGAATAACAGGGCTAGCTAAAAGTAATCTGAGTTCTCCATGAAAGATTCCTCAGAGATAAAATCATCGTTTATTGGCACTAAGTCTGTGTACTCCATGATAGGACCCTAAAGAACAGAATCATCCAATAAATGAGCTGAAGAAGTAGTTAAACTTATTTCTCTTTCAGATGCCATTTTAATATAACCACCAAGCCTCTGATCTAAGGCTTTAGTAGTCCTGGACAAAATAAAATATACTACAGCATTAAAAGTAACCAGTTTGGATTGATATATATTTTTCCTAACCAGTGAAGGGCCTTGGTGGATGGGGTGAAAGGCCTTCTCATGTGTCCACCTTGTAAAATTTGAGGGAGCTCACTCAATGGAAAAAGGAGGCTAAGTCCTGTAATTGAGTGGTGACACTAATGGCAAAAACTAGCTGTAAATATCCGATCTAGGTCAGCTTCTGAATAATCATTTAGAACAAGTATAGCCTGGAGTAAGCAGTGACCTAGAGCCAGAGTAGGGAGACATGGTTCTTTACAACACCACTTGTCCAAAGGCATTTTTGTGGCAACATGGTAGAATCATTTAACAAGAAGCAACAATCCTAATTACAAAAGTAATTTTACAATTAAGATTTAAGTCTGAGAAAATATGCTTTGTCTTTACTTATCCCCTAGTTTGCAGCCTCTATATTCAGGAAAATAGAGTAACAGAAATGGAAGAACAACTTACCACAAAATAATAATGTCTTAGTTAACAATTTTAACTGTAAATTCTCAGCATGCTAAATGGTAAATAAAGCTATTGACATTAAACAGGAAGAGTGAAGAGAAATAATTAGGTAGGATATTATTAAACGGGATTAATTTTAGCAACAGTATAAATATTCAGACTTAAGTTGAAGAAAGTAGGGAAAACCACTAGTCCATGCAGGTATGACCTAAATCAAATCCCTTACTATTATATAGCGGAAGTGAGAAGCAGATTTCAGGGACTACATCTGGTAGACAGACTGACTGATGAACTATGGATGGAGGTTCATGACATTATACAGTAGACAGGAATCAAGACCATTCCCATGGAAAATAAATGCAAAAAACCAAAACAGCTGTCTGAGGAGGACTTACAAATTGCTGTGAAAAGAGAAGCTACGGGCAAAGGAGAAAAAGAAAGATATAAACATCTGAATGCAGAGTTCCAGAGAATAGCAAGGGGAGATAAAAAAAAAAGCTTTCCTCAGCGATCAATGAAAAGAAATAGAGAAAAACAACAGAATAGGAAAGACTAGAGATCTCTTCAAGAAAATTAGAGATATCAAGGGAACATTTCATGCAAAGATGGGCTCGATAAAGGACAGAAATGGTATGGACCTAACAGAAGAAGAAGATATTAAGAAGAGGTGGCAAGAATAAACAGAAGAACTGTACAAAAAATATCTTCATGACTCAGATAATCATGATGGTGTGATCACTCACCTAGAGCCAGACATCTTGGAATGTGAAGTCAACTGGGCCTTAGAAAGCATCACTACGAACAAAATTATTGGAGGTGATGGAATTCCAGTTGAGCTATTTCAAATCCTGAACGATGATGCTGTGAAAGTGTTGCACTCAATATGCCAGCAAATATGGAAAACTCAGTAGTGGCCACAGGATCAGAAATGGTCAGTTTTCATTCCAATCCCAAAGAAAGACAATCCCAAAGAATGCTCAAACTACCGCACAACTGTACTCATCTCACACACTAGTAAAGTAATGCTCAAAGTTCTCCAAGACAGGCTTCAGGAATATGTGAACTGTGAACTTCCAGATGTTCAAGCTGGTTTTAGAAAAGACAGAGGAACCAGGGATCAAATTGCCAACATCTGTTGGATCATCGAGAAAACAAGAGAGTTCCAGAAAAAAATCTATTTCTGCTTTATTGAATATGGCAAAGCCTTTGACTGTGTGGATCACAACAAACTGTGGGAAATGCTTCAAGAGATGGGAATATCAGACCATCTGACCTGCCTCTTGAGAAACCTGTATGCAGGTCAGGAAGAAACAGTTAGAACTGGACACGGAACAACAGACTGGTTCCAAATAGGAAAAGGAGTATGTCAAGGCTGTGTATTGTTACCCTGCATATTTAACTTATATGCAGAGTACATCATGAGAAATGCTGGGCTGGAAGAAGTACAAGCTGGAATCAAGATTGCCAGGAGAAATATCAGTAACCTCAGATATGCATACGACACCGCCTGTATGGCAGAAAGTGAAGAGAAACTAAAGAGCCCCTTGATGAAAGTGAAGGAGGACAGTGAAAAAATTGGCTTAAAGCTCAACATTCAGAAAACTAAGATCATGGCATCTGGTCCCATCACTTCATGGGAAATAGACAGGGAAACAGTGGAAACAGTAGCTGACTTTATTTTGGGGGGCTCCAAAATCACTGCAGATGATGATTGCAGCCATGAAATTAAAATACACTTACTCCTTGGAAGGAAAGTTATGACCAACCTAGATAGCGTATTTAAAAGCAGAGACATTACTTTGCCAATAAAGGTCCGTCTAGTCAAGGCAATGGTTTTTCCAGTAGTCATGTATGGATATGAGAGTTGGATGGTGAAGAAAGCTGAGCACTGAAGAATTGATGCTTTTGAACTGTGGTGTTGGAGAAGGCTCTTGAGAGTCCCTTGGACTGCAAGGACATCCAACCAGTCCATCCTAAAAGAGATCCATCCTGGGTGTTCATTGGAAGGACTGATGTTGAAGCTGAAACTCCAATACTTTCGCCCTCATGTGAAGTGTTGACTCTTTGGAAAAGATCCTAATTCTGGGAAGGATTGGGGGCGGGAGGAGAAGGGGACGACAGGATGAGATGGCTGGATGGCATCACCAACTCGATTGAGATGGGTTTGTTTAAACTCTGGCAGTTGGTGATGGATAGGGAGGCCTGGCGTGCTGTGATTCATAGGGTTGCAAAGAGTCGGGCACGACTGAACGACTGAACTGAACTGGCTGAATTGATACTAGTCTATCCTACACTGTAAAGAGTTCCACTATTCTCAGTGAAATTTGTTGAGAACCCATGTCTCTTTTTCTCTCACTTCTAAGAGCACTCTTAGTTCTTAGGAACCAGTTCAGTACAGGGAGGAGCTTTTCACTTTCCAGTGGCACAGTTCACAGACTTGGAATATTCCTTCTCCAAGATGAGATGAATTCTGTCTGACCAGGGCAATTTTATATAAACTCAGATGCTAAAGAAATCTTACAGAAGGATCTATACACTCATCTTAGCTGGTGGCCTTATTATGTCCACTTGATTTTCAGAAGTTGAGCTGGTCAGCTGTTGTCTGGCGTAGGTGATTTACACCAGTGAGGTATATAAGTTTTGTCCTGTAATGTCCTGCAATGTGTAAGTTGACAGAAAAATTTTGTCAGCCTCCTTCTCAGACCATCTCTGGAAGAGATCTTCCTTTGTGCCCCTAGACCTTGACCCAGTCTCTTAGAAGCAACTGATGAAAGGAATCTGATTATACTCAGTTCAGTTCAGTTGCTCAGTCATGTCTGACTCTTTGCGACCCCATGAATCGCAGCACGCCAGGCCTCCCTGTCCATCACCAACTCCCGTAATTTACCCAAACTCATGTCCATCGAGCCAGTGGTGCCATCCAGCCATCTCATCCTCTGTCATCCCCTTCTCTTCCTGCCCCCAATCCCTCCCATCATCAGGGTCTTTTCCAATGAGTCAACTCTTCACATGAGGTGGCCAAAGTATTGGAGTTTCAGCTTCAGCATCAGTCCTTCCAATGAACACCCAGGAATGATCTCCTTTAGAATGGACTGGAGGGTACCTGTAAAACAAAAGTTTACAAATCCTATGAAAACTCTGCTAATACATACAGCGAAATTAAAAATTATACCAGCTATTATGTGTTAAATCTTTGAAAGTGTGGTTTGTTTTTCCTAGTTGTACTTATCTGATGTTTAAATTAGCACAAGTTAATGTGAGTGCTGAATAAGCTTGTGTAACCACATATTACATGATTGTATTTCTTGAAATGTTTCTAAAAAACATATAAACTTGTTAATTTTAGTTAATACGTTGTTAAGTCTATCATACTCAAAAACATCAAATAATAAAGTTAGGAAATAAAATAGCAATTAAATATTTTGGTCATTTTAGGAGTCTTTTTTCTTCATTTTAATAGCTGACAAATGAAGTTTCTGATGTAGAGTTATTTGTAATCATTCGTTTTTATTCTGTCTTTTTAACAGAGTGCATTTAAGTTGCATTTTTAATATTAACATTAAAGCAAAGTACTGTAGAGTAGCATTTTTGCAAGAAGACTTTTTTAAAAAATACATTGGATACAAAGGGATGAAGAACCAAGCCTGTCAGCTATTTGATAGGTTTTTAATTCAAGTTGGGAAATTGATTTTGATGATGATATGCAGATGGTGCCACCGTTATGGCAGAAAGTGAAGAACTAAAGATTCTCTTGATAAAAGTGAAAGAGGAGAGTGAAAAAGTTGGCTAAAAGCTCAACATTCAGAAAACTAAGATCATGGCATCTGGTCCCATCACCTCATGGTGAATAGATGGGGAAACAGTGGAAACAGTGGCTGACTTTATTTTTCTGAGCTCCAAAATCACTGCAGATGGTGATTGCAGCCATTAAATTAAACAAACAAGCAAACAACAACCACAAAAAAAAAAAAAAAAAAAAAAAAAAAAACGCTTACTCCTTGGAAGGCAAGTTATGATCAACCTAGACAGCATATTAAAAAGCAGACACATTAATTTGTCAACGAAGGTTCATCTAGTCAAGGCTGTGGTTTTTTCCAGGGGTCAGGTATGGATGTGAGAGTTGGAATATAAATAAATCTGAGTGCCGAAGAGTTGATGTTTTTGAACTGTGGTGTTGGAGGAGACTCTTGAGAGTCCCTTGGACTGCAAGGAGATCCAACCAGTCCATCCCAAAGAAGATCAGTCCTGGGTGTTCATTGGTAGGACTGATGTTGAAGCTGAAACTGCAATACTTTGGCCACCTGATGCAAAGAACTGACTGATTTGAAAAGACCCTGATGCTGGGAAAGATTGAGGGCAGGAGGAGAAGGGGATGACAGAGTATGAGATGGTTTGATGGCATCACTGACAAAATGGACATGGGTTTGGGTGGACTCCAGGAGTGGGTGATGGACAGGGAGGCCTGCCGTGCTGCAGTTCATAGGGTCGTGAAGAATCGGACATGACTGAGCAACTGAACTGAAATGAAATGAACTCTCTTACTGTAAAAGGTTAAATCATTTTGACTTAGATATGATTTTTTATTTTGAATTTACCTGTAAATTAGTGAGATATCTGTATGTTCTAAGCTAAGCTACTGTAGAAAACAAAAGCGGATACTAAATAAGAATATACTGAAGAGATGAGAATTTGACAAACTTATAAAGCAATGGTTTAGAATGCAAAAACACTTTATGTTTGAAATTTCTGCCAATTAAGGATTTTCAAAAATTATTTATTTTTTTGTTTTATTTTAATTTAAGATAACTACAGTGACAAGGCAAATCTTTTGGTGTGTTTTCTGTGGCCATATTATATGGAGAAGGACTTGAAAATATTTCTTTGCCTTGTCAGAAGGTAGCATTACTGCAGACAAAAGTAAACATAGATATGAGAGATAGATTAATAGATAGTTGATAAATATGTAATTTGGGGTTTTATAGTTGGTGTTTACATATTATAATAATAGATACACTTGTTCAATATAAATGATGAACTGATTGTAAACTTTTCTGATAAAAATTCACTTGGTCAAAGAAAAAACATGGTCTAGTTTTGGACATTGAATATAAGAGAGATCACAGACACTATTCTGGAATTAATCTCTTTCATATGAATCTGCATTAATTCATTTAAAAATTATACAATTATTAGAATATTTATCCTAAATTTACTCTGTGAAAGCTAATTAAAATTAAATAGAAGGCTCAGGGTGCAAAAGAGAGGCTTTAGTTTGACAGATAGGGTACAAGACATAATAGCATTAAGCTTCATTAGAATTATTTATAGGACTTCTCTCTTAGCTCAGATGCTAAAGAATCTGCCTGTAATGCAGGGAGACCCAGGTTCAACCCTGGGGTCAGGCAAGATCCCCTGGAGAAGGGAATAGTTAGCCACTCCAGCATTGTTACCTGGAAAATTCAATGGACTGAGGAGTTTCATTAGAATTATTTACAAGATATAAATTGTTAAATATTGCCCAGTCAGACACTGATGTTGTTGATCACTATACTGGATTTTTTATTTTGCATGTTTTTATATTAATGAGATCATAGTGGTCAGATTTTACTGATTATTTAATTAGCTTTCATTGTTAGTGCCATCATTCCTCTCTTTTTCATGGGTCATCCTGCATGTCACAAAACTATGATGCCACAAATAATTGAAGTGCAACATTCATCTGGCCTTTCTTTTTGTTCAATATTAATTTCATGACCTTGTGTGCTAGAATGTTAAGCTTGTAAGATCTGACACTGAGAACCTTGTAAGGTATTAAAATCTACAAAATTTTAGGAAAAAAAAAGCTACTGACTCAGCTTCAGAATTTGTTGAAAATAGAAGTAATTTCCTAGAAATTTAATGGATACAAGTTCTATAGAATTCACATGTGGTTATAGTAACCTGGTAAATAATTAAATCTGTTTGGTCATTGCAATGTAGAGTCAGTTCGAGAAGAATTCATTTTGTTATTTTTTTTTTTTTCTCTTCTGAAAAATATTTTTAATTTATTTATTTTAATTGCAGACTAATTGCTTTACAATATTGTAGTGATTTTGCCATACATTGACATGAATCTGCCACGGTGTACATGTGTTCCCCATCCTGAACCCCCATCCCATCCCTCAGGGTCATTCCAGTGCACCAGCCCTTGAGCGCCCTGTCTCATGCATTGAACCTGGACTGGCAATCTGTTACACATATGATAATATACATGTTTCAATGCTATAATCTCAAATCATCCCACCCTCGCCTACTCCCACAGAGTCCAAAAGACTGTTCTATACATCGGTGTCTCTTTTGCTGTCTCTCATACAGGGTTATCATTATCATCTTTCTAAATTCTGTATATATGCATTAGTATACTGTATTGACATTTTTCTTTCTGGCTTACTTCACTCTGTCTAATAGGCTCCAGTTTCATCCACCTCCTTAGAACTGATGCAAATGTATTCTTTTTAATGTCTGGGTAATATTCCATAGTGTATACGTACCACAGCTTTCTTATCCATTTTTCTGCTGATGAACATCTTGGTTGCTTCCATTTCCTGGCTATTATAAACAGTGCTGTGATGAACATTGGGGTACATGTGTCTCTTTCAATTCTGGTTTCCTCAGTGTGTATGCCCAGCAGTGGGATTGCTGGATCATATGGCAGTTCTATTTCCAGTTTTTTAGGAAATCTCCACACTGTTCTCCACCGTGGCTGTTTTGGTTTGCATTCCCACCAACAGTGTAAGAGGGTTCCCTTTTCTCCACACCCTTTCCAGCATTTATTGTTTGTAGACTTTGGATAGTAGCCATTCTGACCAGTGTGAGATGGTAAAACATTGTGGTTTTCATTTGCATTTCTGTCATAATGAGTGATGTTGAGCATCCTTCCCTGTGTTTGTAAGTCATCTGTATGTCTTCTTTGGAGAAATGTCTGTTTAGTTCTTTGTCCCATTTTTTGCTTGGGTCGTTTATTTTTCTGGAACTGAGCTACAGGTTCAGTTCAGTCGCTCAGTTGTGTCTGGCTCTTTGTGACCCCATGCAGCACGCCAGGCCTCCCTGTCCATCACCAACTCCCGGAGTTCACCCAAACCCATGTCCATTGAGTCAGTGATGCCATCCAACCATCTCATACTCTGTCATCCCCTTCTCCTCCTGCCCTCAATCTTTGCCAGCATCAGGGTCTTTTCCAATGAGTCACCTCTTCGCATCAGGTGGCCAAAGTATTCGAGTTTCAGCTTCAATGTCACTCCTTCCAATATACACACAGGACTGATCTTCTTTAAGATGGACTGGTTGGATCTTCTTGCAGTCTAAGGGACTCTCAAGAGTCTTTTCCAACACCACAGTTCAAAAACATCAATTCTTCGGCACTCAGCTTTCTTTATACTCCAAATTTCATATCCATAAATGACTACTGGAAAAACCATAGCCTTGACTAGATGGACCTTTGTTGACAAAGTAATGTGTCTGCTTTTTCATATACTGTCTAGATTATTCATAAGTTTCCTTCCAAGGAGTAAGAATAAGTGTCTTTTAATTTCATGGCTGCAATCACCATCTGAAGTGATTTGGAGCCCAGAAAAATAAGGTCAGCCACTGTTTCCACTGTTTCCCCATTTACTTGCCATGAAGTGATGCGACCGGATGCCATGATCTTACTTTTCTGATTGTTGAGCTTTAAGCCAACATTTTCACTGTCCTCTTTCACTTTCATCAAGGGGCTCTTTAGTTTTTCTTCACCTTCTGGCATCAGGGTGGTGTCATCTGCATATCTGAGGTTATTGATATTTCTCCCAGCAATCTTGATTCCAGCTTGTGCTTCCTCCAGTAGAGGGTTTCTCATACTGTACTCTGCATATAAGTTAAATATGCAGGGTGACAATATACAGCCTTGACATACTCCTTTTCCTATTTGGAACCAGCCTGTTGTTCCATGTCCAGTTCTAACTGTTGTTTCCTGACCTGCATATAGGTTTCTCAAGAGGCAGGTCAGATGGTCTGTTATTCCCATTACTTTCAGAATTTCCCACAGTTTGCTGTGATCCACACAGTCAAAGGATTTGCCACAATCAATAATGCTGAAGTAGATGTTTTTCTGGAACTCTCTTGCTTTTTCGATGATCCAGGGGATGTTGGCAATTTGATCTCCTATTCCTCTCTCTTTTCTAAAACCAGCTTGAACATCTGGAAGTTCACAGTCCATGTATTGCTGAAGCCTGGCTTGGAGAATTTTAAGCATTACTTTACTAGCGTATGAGATGAGTGCAATTGTGTGGTAGTTTGAGAGTTCTTTGGCCTTACCTTTCTTTGGAATTAGAATGGATGCTGAAATTTTCCAGTCCTGTGGCCACTGCTGAGTTTTCCAAATTTGCTGGCATATTGAGTGCAGCAGTTTCAAAGCATCATCCTTCAGGATTTGAAATAGTTCAACTGAAATTCCATCACCTCCACTAGTTTTGTTCAGAGTGATGCTTCCTAAGGTCCACTTGACTTCACATTCCAAGATGTCTGGCTCTAGGTGAATGATCACACCATTGTGATTATCTGGGTCATGAAGATCTTTATTGTACAGTTCTTCTGTGTATTCTTGCCATCTCTTCTTAATATCTTCTGCTTCAATTAGATCATACCATTTCTGTCCTTTATTGAGCCCATGTTTGCATGAAATGCTTTCTTGGTATCTCAAATTTTCCTGAGACCTCTAGTGTTTCCCATTTTATTGTTTTCCTCTATTTCTTTGTGTTGATCACTGAGGAAGGCTTTCTTATCTCTCCTTGCTAGTCTTTGGAACTCTGCATTCAAATGGGTATATCTCCTTTTCTCCTTTGCTTTTCACTTCCCTTCCTTTGACAGCTATATGTAAGGCCTCCCCAGATAGGCATTTTGCTTTTTTGCATTTCTTTTTCTTGGGGATCGTCTTGATTCCTGTCTCCTGTATAAAGCAACAAATCTCTGTCCATAGTTCATCAGACACTCTATCAGATCTAGTCACTTAATTCTATTTCTCATTTCCACTGTAGGAGTTGCTTGTATATTTTTTAGATTAATTATCTGTGAGTTGCTTCGTTTACTATTATTTTCTTCCATTCTGATGGCTGGCTTTTCACCTTCCTTATAGTTTCCTTCATTGTGCAAAAACTTTTACGTTTCATTAGGTCTCATTTGTTTATTTTTGCTTTTATTTCCATTACTCTGGGAGGTGGATCTTAGAGGATGCTGCCGTGATTTTTCTCGAAAAGTGTTTTGCCTATATTTCCTCTAGGGGTTTTATAGTTTCCAGTCTTACATTTAGATCTTTAATTCATTTTGAGTATTTCTGTGTCTGGTGTTAGAAAGTACTCTAGTTTCATTCTTTTACAAGTGGTTGAACAGTTTTCCAAGAACCACTTGTTAAAGAGATTTTCTTTTCTCCATTGTATATTCTTGCCTCCTTTGTCAAAGATAAGGTGTCCATAGGTGAATGGATTTATCACTGGACATTCTATTTTGCTCCATTGATCTATATTTCTGTCTTTGTGCCAGTACCATACTGTCTTGATGACTGTATCTTTGTAGTTGAGCCTGAAGTCAGGCAGGTTGATTCCTCCAGTTCCACTCTTCTTTCTCAAGATTACGTTGGCTATTTGAGGATTTTTGTATTTCCATATAAATTGTGAAATTATTTGTTCTAGTTCTGTGAAAAATACCGTTGGCAGCTTGATAGGGATTGCATTGAATCTATAGATTGCTTTGGGTAGTATAGCCATTTTGACAATATCGATTCTTCCAATCCATGAACATGGTATATTTCTCCATCTATTTGTGTCCTCTTTGATTTCTTTCATCAGTGTTTTATAGTTTTCTATGTATAGGTCTTTTGTTTCTTTAGGTAGATATACTCCTAAATATTTTATTCTTTTTGTTGCAATGGTGAAATGTATTGTTTTCTTAATTTAACTTTCTGTTTTCTCATGGTTGGTGTATAGGAATGCAAGGGATTTCTGTGTGTTAATTTTATACCCTACAACTTTACTATACTCGATGATTAGCTGTAGTAATTTTCTGGTAGAATCTTTAGGGTTTTCTATGTAGAGGATCATGTCACCTGCAAACAGCGAGAGTTTCACTTCTTCTTTTCCTATCTGGATTGCTTTTACTTCTTTTTCTGCTCTGAATGCTGTGGCCAAAACTTCCAAAACTATGTTGAATAGTAGTGGTGAGTGTGGGCACCCTTGTCTTGTTCCTAATTTTAGGGGAAATGCTTTCAATTTTTCACCATTAAGGGTAATGCTTGCTGTGGGTTTGTCATATATAGCTTTTATTATGTTGAGGCATGTTCCTTCTATTCCTGCTTTCTAGAGAGTTTTTATCATAAAAGGATGTTAAGTTTTGTCAAAGGCTTTTTCTGCATCTATTGAGATAATCATATGGATTTATCTTTCAATTTGTTAATGTGGTGTATCACATTGGTTGATTTGCGGATATTAAAAAATCCTTGCATTCCTGGGATAAAGCCCACTTGGTCATGATGGATGATTTTTTTACGATGTTGTTGGATTCTGTTTACTAGAATTTTGTTAAGGATTTTTGCAACTGTGTTCATCAGTGATATTGGCCTGTCGTTTTCTTTGTTTGTGGCATCTTTGTCTGGTTTTGGAATTAGGGTGATGGTGGCCTCATAGAATGAGTTTGGAAGTTTACCTTCTTCTGCAATTTTCTGGAAGAGTTTGAGTAAATAGGTGTTAGCTCTTCTCTAAATTTTTGGTAGAATTCAGCTGTGAAGCCATCTGGTCCTGGGCTTTTGTTTGCTTGAAGATTTCTGATTACAGTTTCGATTTCCTTGCTTGTGATGGGTCTGTTAAGATCTTCTATTTATTTCTGGCTCAGTTTTGGAAAGTTATACTTTTCTAAGAATTTGTCCATTTCTTCCAAGTTGTCCATTTTATTGGCATAGAGCTGCTGGTAGTAGTCTCTTATGATCCTTTGTATTTCAGTGTTGTCTGTCGTGATCTCTCCATTTTCGTTTCTAATTTTGTTAATTTGGTTCTTCTTCCTTTGTTTCTTTTTTTTTTTTTTTTTCTTTTTTAATTTTTATTATTATTGTTTTTTTTTTCCCAGTGGGTTTTGTCATACATTGATGGTCTGTCAAATTTGTTTATTTTTTCAAAAAAACAGCTTTTAGATTTGTTGATTTTTTCTATGGTGTCTTTTTGTTTTCTTTTGCATTTATTTATGTCCTAATTTTTAAGATTTCTTTCCTCTACTAATGCTGGGGTTCTTCATTTCTTCCTTCTCTAGTTGCTTTAGGTGTAGTGTTAGGTTATTTATTTGACTTTTCTCTTCTTTATTGAGGTAAGCCTGTAATGCTATGAACCTTCCCCTTAGCACTGCTTTTACAGTGTCCCATAGGTTTTGGGTTGTTGTGTTTTTATTTTCATTCGTTTCTATGCATATTTTGATTTCTTTTTTGATTTCTTCTATGATTTGTTCGTTATTCAGAAGCATGTTATTTAGCCTCCATATGTTTGAATTTTTAATATTTTTTTTCCTGTAATTAAGATCTAATCTTACTGCACTGTGATCAGGAAAGATGACTGGGATGATTTTTTTTGAATTTACCAAGACTAGATTTATAGCCCAGGATGTGATCTATTCTGGAGAAGGTCCCGTGTGCACTTGAGAAAAAGGTGAAGTTGATTGTTTTGGGTTGAAATGTCCTATAGATATCAATTAGATCTAGCTAGTCCATTGTATCATTTAAAGTTTGTGTTTCCTTGTTAATTTTCTGTTTAGTTGATCTATCCATAGTTTTGAGTGGGGTATTAAAGTCTCCCACTATTATTGTGTTACTATTAATTTCCTCTTTCATACTCGTTAGCATTTGCCTTGCATATTGTGATGCTCCTATGTTGGGTACATACATATTTATAATTGTTATATCGTCTTCTTGGATTGATCCTTTGATCATTATGTAATGCCCTTCTTTGTCTCTTTTCACAGCCTTTATTTTAAAGTCTATTTTATCTGATATGAGTATTGCGACTCCTGCTTTCTTTTGGTCTCCGTTTGTGTGAAATATTTTTTTTTTTTCCAGCCCTTCACTTTTAATCTATATGTGTCCCTTGTTTTGGGGTGAGTCTCTTGTAGACAGCATATTTAAGGGTCTTTTTTTTGTATCCATTCAGCCAGTCTTTGTCTTTTGGTTGGGGCATTCAACTCATTTACATTTAAGGTAATTATTGATAGGTATGGTCCCGTTGCCATTTGCTTTGTTGTTTTGGGTTCACGTTTATACAACCTTTCCTTGTTTCCTGTCTAGAGAAGATCCTTTAGCATTTGTTGAAGAGCTGGTTTGGTGGTGCTGAATTCTCTCAGCTTTTGCTTGTCTGTAAAGCTTTTGAATTCTCCTTCATGTCTGAATGAGATCCTTGCTGGGTACAGTAATCTAGGTTGTAGGTTATTCTCTTTCATTACTTGAAGTATGTCCTGCCATTCCCTTCTGGCCTGAAGGGTTTCTATTGATAGATCAGCTGTTATCCTTATGGGAATCCCTTTGTGTGTTATTTGTTGTTTCTCCCTTGCTGCTTTTAATATTTGTTCTTTGTGTTTGATCTTTGTTAATTTGATCAATATGTGTCTTGGGGTGTTTCGACTTGGGTTTATCCTGTTTAGGACTCTCCAAGTTTCTTGGACCTGTGTGACCACTTCCTTCCCCATTTTAGGGAAGTTTTCAGCTATTATCTCCTCGAGTATTTTCTCATGGCCTTTCTTTTTGTCTTCTTCTTCTGGGACTCCTATGGTTTGAATGTTGGGGCGTTTCACATTGTCCCAGAGGTCCCTGAGGTTGTCCTCATTTCTTTTGATTATTTTTCTTTTTTCCTCTCTGCTTCATTTATTTCCACCATTTTATCTTCTACCTCACTTATCCTATCTTCTGTCTCCGTTATTCTACTGTTCGTTCCCTCGAGTGTTTTTGATCTCATTTATTGCATTATTCATTTTTAATTGACTCTTTTTTATTTCTTCTAGGTCCTTATTAAACATTTTTCGCATATTCTCAATCTCTGTCTCCAGGCTATTTATCTGTAACTCCATTTTGTTTTCAAGATTTTGGATCATTTTTATTATCATTATTCTAAATTATTTTTCAGGTAGATTCCCTATCTCCTCCTCTTTTGTTTGACTTGGTGGGCGTTTTTCATGTTCCTTTACCTGTTGGGTATTTCTCTACCTTTTCATCTTGTTTAGATTGCTGTGTCTGGAGTGGACTTTCTGTATCCTGGTGGTCTGTGGTTCCTTTTTATTGTGGAGGTTTCACCCATTGGCTGGGGTTGGGCGATTGGCTTGTCAAGTTTTCCTGGTTAGGGAAGCTTGTGTCGGTGTTCTGGTGCATGGAACTGGATTTCTTCTCTCTACAGTGCAATGGAGTTTCCAGTAATGAGTTTTGAGATGGGTCTATGTGTTAGGTGTGACTTTGGGCAGCCTGTATGTTGATGCTCAGCACTGTGTTCCTGTGTTCCTCAGCACTCCTATTGCTGGAGAATTTGTGTGGTATGTCTTGCTCTGAAACTTATTGGCTCTTGGCTGGTGGTTGGTTTCAGTGTAGGTAAATTTATTCCTAAGTATTTTATTATTGTCATTGCAGTGGCGAATGGAATTGTTTCCATAATTTCTCTTTCTGTTTTCTCATTGTTAGTGTATAGCAATGCAAGGGATTCCTTTGTGTTAATTTTATATCCTGCAACTTTACTATATTCATTGTTTAGCTCTAGTAATTTTCTGGTGGAGTCTTTAGGGTTTTCTATGTAGAGGATTGTGTCATCTGCAAACAGTGAGAGGTCTACTTCTTCGTTTCCAATCTGGATTCCTTATATTTCTTTTCCTGCTCTGATTGCTTTGGCCAAAGCTTCCAAAACTGTGTTGAATAGAATGGGCACATTTGTCTTGTTCCTGACTTTAGGGGAAATTCTTTCAGTTTTTCACCATTGAGCATAATGTTTTCTGTGTGTTTGTCATTTATAGCTTTTATTATGTTGAGGTATGTTCCTTCTATTCCTGCTTTCTAGAGGGTTTTTATCATAAATGGATGTTAAATTTTGACAAAGGATTCCTCTGCATCTATTGAGATAACCGTATGGTTTCAATTTGTTAATGTGGTGTATCACATTGATTGATTTGTGGATATTGAAGAATCCTTGCATCCCAGGGATAAAGTCCACTTGGTCATGATGTATGATCTTTTTAATACGTAGTTGGATTCTGTTTGCTAGAATTTTGTTAAGGATTTTTGCATTTATGTTCATCAGTGATATAGGCCTATAGTTTTCTTTTTTGTGTGGCATCTTCGTCTGGTTTTGGTATTAGGGTGATGGTGGTCTCATAAATAAGTTTGGGAGTTTACCTTCCTATGCAATTTTCTGGAAGAGTGAATAGGATAGGTGTTAGCTGTTTAAATATTTGGTAGAAGTCAGCTGTGAAGCCGCCTGGTCCTGGGCTTTGTTTGCTGGAAGATTTCGATTACAGTTGTGATTTCTGTGCTTGTGATGGTTCTGTTAAGATTTTCCATTTCTTCCTAGTTCAGTTTTGGAAAATTATAGTTTTCTAAGTGTTTGCCTATTTTTTCCAAGTTGTCCATTTTATTGGCATATAGTTGCTGATAGCAATCTCTTTTGATCCTTTGTATTTCTGTGTTGTCTGTTGTGATTTTTCCATTTACATTTCTAATTTTGTTGATTTAATTCTTCTCCCTTTGTTTCTTGTTGAATCTAGCTAATGGTTTGTCAATTTTATTTTTCTTCTCGAAGAATTAGCTTTTACCTTTTTTGAGTTTTGCTATGGTCTTTTTTGTTTCTTTTGCGTGTATTTATGCTCTTATTTTTAAGATTTCTTTCCTTCTACTAACCCTGCAGTTATTCATTTCTTCCTTTTCTAGTTGCTTTAGGGGTAAATTAGGTTATTTATTTGACTTTTTTCTTGTTTCTTGAGGTCAGCCTGTATTGCTATGAACCTTCCCCTTAGCACTGCTTTTATAGTTTCCCATAGGTTTTGGGTGGTTGAGTTTTAATTTTCATTCGTTTTAATGCATATTTTTATTTCCTTTTTGATTTCTTCTGTGACTTGTTGCTTGCACAGAAGCGTGTTATTCAGCCTCCATATGTTGGGATTTTTAATAGTTTTTCTCCTGTAACTGACATCTAATCGTACTGCATTGTGGTCAGAAAAGACGATTGGAATGATTTCAATTTTTTTGAATTTACCAAGGCTAGATTTATGGCCCAGGATGTGATCTCTCCTGGAGAAGGTTTCATGCGCACTTGAGAAAAAGGTGAAAATCATTGTTTTGGGATGAAATGTCCTATAGATATCAATTAGGCCTAGCTGGCCCATTGTATCATTTAAAGTTTGTGTTTCCTTGTTAATTTTCTGTTTAGTTGATCTATCCATAGGTGTGAGTGGAGTATTAAAGTCTCCCACAATTATTGTGTTATTGTTAATTTCCCCTTTGATATTTGTTAGCATTTGCCTTACATATTGTGGTGCTCCTATGTTGGGTGCATATATATTTATAATTGTTATACCTTCTTCTTGGATTGATCCTTTGATCATCATGTAGTGTCCTTATTTGTCTCTTTTCTCAGCCTTTATTTCAAAGTCTATTTTACCTGAATTGAGTATTGTTACTTCTGCTTTCTTTTGGTCTCTATTTGCATGGAATGTATTTTTCCAGCCCTTCACTTTCAGTCTATATGTGTCCCTTGTTTTGAGGTGGGTCTCTTGTAGACAGCATATATAGGGGTCTCTTTTTGTATCCATTTAGCCAGTCTTTGTCTTTTGGTTGGGGCATTCAACCCACTTACATTTAAGCTAATTATTGATAGGTATGGTCCCATTGCCATTTACTTTGTTGTTTTGTGTTCAAGTTTATGCACCCTTTCTGTGTTTCCTGTTTAGAGAAGATCCTTTGGCATTTGTTGAAGAGCTGGTTTGGTGGTGCTGAATTCTCTCAGCTTTTTCTTGTCTGTAAAGCTTTTGATTTCTCCTTCATATTTGAATGAGATCCTTGCTGAGTACAGTAATCTGGATTGTAGGTTTTTCTCTTGCATCACTTTAAGTATGCCCTGCCATTCCCTTCTGGCTTGAAGAGTTTCTATTGATAGATCAGCTGTTATCCTTATGGGAATCCCCTTGTGTGTTATTTGTTGCTTTTGCTTTGCTGCTTTTAATATCTGTACTTTGTTTTTGATCTTTGTTAATTTGATTAACATGTGTCTTGTGGTGCTTTGCCTTGAGATTATCCTGTTTGCGACTCTCTGGGTTTCTTGGACTTGGGTCACTATTTCCTTCCCTATTTTCGGAAAGTTTCCAACTATTATCTGCTCAAGTATTTTCTCATGGTGTTTCTTTTGGTCTTCTGGACAAACATTCTCCCAGAGGACTCTGAGATTGTCCTCATTTCTCTTAATTCTTTTTTTTTCTTTTTCTCCTCTCTGCTTCATTTATTTCCACCAATCTATCTTCTACCTCACTTATCCTATCTTCTGTGTCTGTTATTCTACTCTTAGTTCCCTACAAAGTGTTTTTGATCTCATTTATTGCATTATTCATTATTGATTGACTTTTTTTATTTCTTCTAGGACCTTGTTAAACATTTCTTGCATCTTCTTAAATCTTGTCTCCAGCTATTTCTCTGTAGCTCCATTTTGTTTTCAAGATTTTGGATCATTTTTACTATCATTATTCTGAATTATTTTTCAGTTAGACTCTCTGTCTCTTCCTCTTTTGTTTGGTTTTCTGGGTTTATCATGTTTCTTTACCTGCTGAGTATCTCTCTTCCTTTTCATCTTGTTTATATTGCTGTGTTTGGAGTGAACTTTCTGTATTATGGCAGTGTGTGGTTCCTCTTTATTGTGGCGGTTCCTCACTGTGGGTGGGGTTGGATGGGTGGCTTGTCAAGGCTTCCTGGTTAGGAAAGCTTGCGTCTGTGTTTTAGTGTGTGGAGCTAGATTTCTTCTCTCTGGAGGGCAATGAAGTGTCCAGTAGTGAATTTTGAGATGTCTATGTGTTTGGTGTGACTTTGGGCAGCCTGTATATTGAAGCTCTGGGCTATGTTCCTGCTTTGCTGCAGAGTTTGTGTGGTATGTCTTGCTCTGGAACTTGTTGGTTACTGGGTGGTGCTTGGTTTCAATGTAGGTATGGAGGGTTTTGTATGAGCTCTTATTGATTAATGTTCCCTAAACTCAGGAGTTTTCTGGGGTTCTCAGGTTTTGGACTTAAGCCTCCTGCCTCTGGTTTTCTGTCTTTTTCTTACAGTAGCCTCAAGACTTCTCCATCTATGCAGCATAGATGATAAAACATCTAGGTTAATGATGAAAAGCTTCTCCACAGTGAGGGACACCCAGAGAGGTTCACAGAGTTACATGGAGAAGAGAAGAGGGAGTAGGGAGATAGAGGTGGCCAGGAGGAGAAGAGGGGGAATCAAAAGGGGAGACAGCAAGCTAGCCAGTAATCAATTTCTTACATGCCCTCTGCAGTCTGGACCCACCACAGAGGTTCATGCAGTTAAACAGAGAAGAGGGAGGAAGGAGACAGAGGTGACCAGACAGAGGAACAAAGGGGGAATATAAAGAAGAGAGATGGACCCAGCCAGTAATCAGTTCCCTAAGTCTTCTGCACAGCCTGGAACACAGAAAGAGATTCACAGAGTTGGGTAGAGAAGGAAGGGGGAGGGATGCGATAGAGGTGACCTGGTGGAGAAAAAGGAGAGTCAAAAGGAGCAGAGAGCAATCAAGCCAGTAATCACACTCCCAAGTAAAAATGGGTACTGAAGATTGGGTCCTTTAAGGTACAAAATTGATAACAAATACCAAAAAGCAAAGATTAAAAACCTAGAGTAGATGTTAGACTCTCAAAAATACAATATCAAAAAACAAAACAAAGTCACAAAAATTATATATATATATATGAAGTTTGCTTTAAAAAATTAAAGTTTGCTTTAAAAATAGGGTCTTTTGTTGCAATGTAATAGTAGGTTATAGAAATGATAATTAAAGGAGTAATAGAGGACTTAAAATGTTTTTTTAATTAAAAATGATTTTAAATGGTAATAGTGAAAATATATCTATGAATTTCTCTGGAACTGTTGTGAATAGTGTGGGGTCAGTTCAGTTTCAGTTAGTTCCTTGATCCGGCTTATACTTCTCAAGATCTATAGGCCCCTTCCAATGTGGTCGGTGCTAACTACAGGGTTTAATCTATTGCACCTGTCACTTCCAAAGTGGTTCCCTCTGTTTATTTTAGTTTCTGTTTGCTGGGCTCTTCAGTGTCTAATTTCCTCCCTGACACAAGGAGGCAAAGATGGTCACTTATTTAGGCTCACTTGTTCAGTCATGCTGTGGGGAGGGAAGAACACTGCAAACAAATATCACTGGCGTGTGTGGGGAGCTCTCACAGTGTCTCGCCCACGCTGGGTTTTCCCCCACTCACGGCACGTGCACTTCCCCAGTCTGCACTTCTCAGGCTCTAGGTTGCTCTGCCAGGAACTGTCTGAGGCGGGCCCTGGGTTATGTCAACTTCCCAGGTCTAAGACACTCAGGTTCAGGTTCTTGGGTACTCCACAAAGGCGCACACTTGGTCGGGCCTGCATTTTGTGCCCTTCCTGGGCCCGAGCAGCTCCGGCAACCAGGCTCTTGGTGAGCGCAGTCTCCACAGGTGGAGGCTGCATCTTATCACCTCCCCGGCCCCAGCCACTCAGTTTCCTGGCTGGCAGCAGCCGCGCCCATCTCAGGTGTGCTTTGTGTCTCTTCTAGGGAGCTGATCTCTGGCTGTGACCCTCCCAGCAGAAGTCAGCCATCTAGAATCCCATGGAGTTTTGGTTAGCTACTGGGAGCCTGCTCGCGATTTGGTTAAGGATGCCTCTCTGGGGCCAAGATTGCCCCTTTTCAGCTCTGGCTGCCCCCACCCCCTGCCTCCCTGTCTCTGGGTTGGGGTGGATGAGCTGGTCCACCGCTGGCTAGCTCTCCTCTGTTATTTTCTCAATCCTTTGTTCTGTGAGTTGTCCTGGCAGTGTCTTAGGTTAGGGCTTTCTGTGGGATAATTCTCTCTTTCCTCTTTTTTTTTTTTTTTTTTATCTCTCTCTCTATCTATCCCACAGTTCAGGTTGCTCTCTCACCTTAGTACCCTCAGATTGCCCTTAGGGCATTCAGGACCTGTCCTTACTGTAGGCAATGCAGCCCACACCTCCCTGTTCAGCCCCCGCTTGCTGGTGGTAGATACGAGAGCTGGGAGTTGCCATTAGGAACATAATCTGTGGGTTTTTACTTATTTATTTATTTACTTATTTATTTACTTATTTTGCCTCCCAGTTATGTTGCCCTCTGAGATTCCAAAACTCCCCACAGACTCACTGTTGAGAGTGTTTCCTGGTGTTTGGAAACTTCTCCTCTTTTAAGACTCCCTTCCCGGAAGGGGTCTCCTACCTCTTTTGTCTCTCTTTTTATCTTTTATATTTTCTCCTACCTTCTTTAGAAGACAATGAGCTGCCTTTCTGGGTACCTGATGTCCTCTGCTAGCATTCAGAAGTTGTTCTGTGGGATTTGCTCAGCGTTCAAATGTTCTTTTGATGAATTTGTTGGGGAGAAAGTGGTCTCCCATTCCTATTCCTCTGCCATCTTAGGACCGCCTCTAAAAGAGTTTATTTTGTATTGAAACAGTTTTCTGAATTGTGAGTTCCTATTTAAGAATATAGAACTATTAACAATCATGAAAGTACAATTTAAAATTGAAACTGCATAATTAAGAAATTGTTGTCATTTATTTCTGTAAATAGTACTGAACTCGAACTGAAGATGGTCAATAATTTTAGTTTCATGGCTAATTAAGACCTCAATTACCTGGATAAGTGAATATGAAACTCCAAATGAAAGTGATTTCACCTATTTTTAAAATATAAGAAATTTTCTTTTAATAATGTACATCTATGAGCCTATGGAGTCAGCAAATTAAAATGGACTGGAATGGGTGAATTTAACTCTGATGACCATTATATCTACTACTGTGGGCAGGAATCCCTTAGAAGAAATGGAGTATTTCCATATTTCACAATTTGTATGGAAATACAAAAAACCTCGAATAGCCAAAGAAATCTTGAGAAAGAAGAATGGAACTGGAGGAATCAACCTGCCTGACTTCAGACCCTAATACAAAGCCACAGTCATCAAGACAGTATGGTACTAGCACAAAGACAGAAATATAGATCAATGGAACAGAATAGAAAGCCCAGAGATAAACCCACGAACCTATGGACACCTTATCTTTGACAAAGGAGGCAAGGATATACAATGGAAAAAAGACAACCTCTTTAACAAGTGGTGCTGGGAAAACTGGTCAACTACTTGTAAAAGAATGAAACTAGAACACTTTCTAACACCATACACAAAAATAAACTCAAAATGGATTAAAGATCTAAATGTAAGACCAGAAACTATAAAACTGCTAGAGGAGAACATTGGCAAAACACTCTCCGACATGAATCACAGCAGGATCCCCTATGACCCACCTCCCAGAATATTGGAAATAAAAGCAAAAATAAACAAACGGGACCTAATGAAAGTTAAATGCTTTTGCACAACAAAGGAAACAATAAGCAAGGTGAAAAGACAGCCCTCAGATTGGGAGAAAATAATAGCAAATGAAGAAACAGACAAATGATTAATCTCAAAAATATACAAGCAACTCCTGCAGCTCAATTCCAGAAAAATAAATGACCCAATCAAAAAATGGGCCAAAGAACTAAACAGACATTTCTCCAAAGAAGACATACAGATGGCTAAAAAACACATGAAAAGATGCTCAACATTACTCATTATCAGAGAAATGCAAATCAAAACCACAATGAGGTACCATTACACGCCAGTCAGGATGGCTGCTATCCAAAAGTCTACAAGCAATAAATGCTGGAGAGGGTGTGGAGAAAAGGGAACCCTCTTACACTGTTGGTGGGAATGCAAACTAGTACAGCCACTATGGAGAACAGTGTGGAGATTTCTTAAAAAACTGGAAATAGAACTGCCATATGACCCAGCAATCCCACTTCTGGGCATACACACTGAAGAAACCAGATCTGAAAGAGACACGTGCACCCCAATGTTCATTGCAGCACTGTTTATAATAGCCAGGATATGGAAGCAACCTAGATGCCCATCAGCAGATGGATGGATAAGGAAGCTGTGGTACATATACACCATGGAATATTACTCAGCCGTTAAAAAGAATTAATTTGAATCAGTTCTAATGAGATGGATGAAACTGGAGCCCATTATACAGGGTGAAGTAAGCCAGAAAGATAAAGATCATTACAGCATACTAACACATATACATGGAATTTAGAAAGATGGTAATGATAACCCTATACACAAAACAGAAAAAGAGACACAGATGTACAGAACAGACTTTTGGACTCTGTGGGAGAAGGCGAGGGTGGGATGTTTAGAGAGAACAGCATGTATATTATCTATAGGGAAACAGATCACCAGCCCAGGTGGGATGCATGAGACAAGTGTTCGGGCCTGGTGCACTGGGAAGACCCAGAGGAATCGGGTGGAGAGGGAGGTGGGAGGAGGGATCGGGATGGGGAACACATGTAACTCCATGGCTGATTCATGTCAATGTATGACAAAACCCACTGCAATGTTGTGAAGTAATTAGCCTCCAACTAATAAAAATAAATGAGAAAAAAATATTTAAAAAAAAGAAGAAATGGAGTAGCCATCATGGTCAACAAAAGAGCCCAAAATGCAGTACTTGGATGCAATCTCAAAAATGAGAGAATGATCTCTGTTCGTTTCCAAGGCAAACAATTCAATATCATGGTAATCCAAGCCTATGCCCCAACCAGTAACACTGAAGAAGCTGAAGTTGAACGGTTCTATGAAGACCTACAAGATCTTTTAGAACTAACACCCAAAAAAGATGTCTTTTTCCTTATAGGAGACTGGAATGCAAAAGTAGGAAATCAAGAAACACCTGGAGTAACAGGAAAATTTGGCTTTGGAGTACAGAATGAAGCAGGGCAAAGGCTAATAGAGTTTTGCCAAGAGAATGCACTGGTCATAGCAAACACCCTCTTCCAACAATACAAGAGAAGACTCTGCACATGGACATCACCAGGTGGTCAACACCAAAGTCAGATTGATTATATTCTTTGCAGTCAAAGATGGAGAAGCTCTATACAGTCAGCAAAACCAAGACCAGGATCAGACTGTGGCTCAGATCATGAACTCCTTATTGCCAAATTCTGACTTAAACTGATGAAAGTAGGGATAACCACTAGACCATTCAGGTATGACCTAAATCAAATCCCTTATGACTATACAGTGGAAGTGAGAAATAGATTTAAGGGACTAGATCTGATAGACAGAGAGCCTGATGAACTATGGACGGAGGTTTGTGACACTGTACAGTAGACAGGGATCAAGACCATCCCCAGGGAAAAGAAATGCAAAAAGGCAAAATGGCTGTCTGAGGAGGCCTTACAAATAGCTGTGAAAAGAAGAGAAGTGAAAAGCAAAGAAGAAAAGGAAAGATATTCCCATTTGAATGCAGAGTTCCAAAGAATAGCAAGGAGAGATAAGAAAGCCTTCCTCAGCGATCAGTGCAAAGAAATAGAGGAAAACAACAGAATGGGAAAGACTAGAGATGTCTTCAAGAAAATCAGAGATACCAAGGGACCATTTCATGCAAAGATGGGTTCGATAAAGGACAGAAATGGTATGGACCTAACAGAAGCAGAAGATATTAAGAAGAGGTGGTAAGAATACACAGAAGAACTGTACAAAAAAGATATTCACGACCCAGATAATCACGATGGTGTGGTCACTCACCTAGGGCCAGACGTCCTGGAATGTGAAGTCAAGCAGGCCTTAGAAAGCATCACTAAAACAAAGCTAGTGGAGGTAATGGAATTCCAGTTGAGCTATTTCAAATCCTGAAAGATGATGCTGTGAAAGTGCTGCAATCAATATGCTAGCAAATTTGAAAAACTCATCAGTGGCCACAGGACTGGAAAAGGTGAGTTTTCATTCCAATCCCTAAGAAAGGCAATCCCAAAGAATGCTGAAACTACCACACAGTTGCACTCATCTCACACACTAATAAAGTAATGCTTAAAATTCTGCAAGCCAGGCTTCAGCAATACGTGAACCGTGAAATTCCAGATCTTCAAGCTGGTTTTAGAAAAGGCAGCAGAACCTGAGATCAAATTGTCAACATCTGCTGGATCATTGAAAAAGCTAGAGAGTTCCAGAAAAACATCTATTTCTGCTTTATTGACTACGCCAATGCCTTCAACTGTGTGGATCACAATAAAGTGTGGAAAATTCTGAAAGAGATGGGAATACCAGAGGACCTGACCCACCTCTTGAGAAACCTGTATGCAGATCAGGAAGCAACAATTAGAACTGGACATGGAAAAACAGACTGGTTCCAGGTAGGAAAAGGAGTATGTCAAGGCTGTATATTGTCACCCTGCTTATTTAACTTATATGCAGAGTACATCATGAGAAACGCTTGGCTGGAAGAAGCACAAGCTGGAATCAAGATTGCCGGGAGAAATATCAATAACCTCAGATATGCAGATGACACCACCCTTATGGCAGAAAGTGAAGAGGAACTAAAAAACCTATTGATGAAAGTGAAAGAGGAGAGTGAAAAAGTTGGCTTAAAGCTCAACATTCAGAAAACTAAGATCATGGCATCTGGTCCCATCACCTCATGGGAAATAGATGGGGAGACAGTGGAAACAGTCAGACTTTATTTTTTGGGGCTCCAAAATCACTGCAGATGGTGATTGTAGCCATGAAATTAAAAGACGCTTACTCCTTGGAAGGAAAGTTATGACCAACCTAGATAGCATGTTAAAAAGCAGAGACATTACTTTGCCAACAAAGGTCTGTCTAGTCAAGGCTATGGTTTTTCCAGTGGTCATGTATGGATGTGAGAGTTGAACTGTGAAGAAAGCTGAGCACCGAAAACTTGATGCTTTTGAACTGTGGTGTTGGAGAAGACTCTTGAGAGTCCCTTGGACTGCAAGGAGATCCAACCAGTCCATCCTGAAGGAGATCAGTCCTGGGTGTTCATTGGAGGGACTGATGCTAAAGCTGAAGATTTGACTCATTGGAAAAGACCCTGATACTGGGAGGGATTGGGGGCTGGAAGAGAAGGGGACGACAGAGGATGAGATGGCTGGATCATATCACCGACTCAATAGACATGAGTTTGCGTAAACTCCGGGTGTTGGTGATGGACAGGGAGGCCTGGCGTGCTGTGATTCATGGGGTCGCAAAGAGTCGGACACGACTCAGCGACTGAGCTGAACTGGTGAACCTGATATTTTTTAGAAGTGAGACTCATTAAGATAATCTCTCCATGGTTAATATCTGTTATTGACCTTTGATATGAGACTCCCTAATGGTTGATAATTATTTTTCCTTTTGGTACTTATAAGTGATCTGGTAACCTTGAGACGTTACTGATACCCTCTGGGACCTAACTAAGATCAGAACCCTGACTTTTGAGTCTATCTGATGTTAGTCATATAAGCTTGAGTTCTTTCTGGGTGCACTGACTGAAGATTAAGCCTTTGTCATTATCTGTGGACCTGTCGTTACCCAGGGTCTAGGCAAGGGTCATCCCTGGTGCCCTGAAAACCATTTAATGCTACTTAACCCAATTCATAGAAAAGACAGAAAACCAACATTCAGGTAATTGTTTCCTTAAAACAATCTGTCCTGAAAGGTGATATGGTGTAGTGATGAGGAGCTGTATTTGGACTGCCAGGTTATGAATCCAGGTTCTAAAAGTTCATCACTGGGTAAATTGCATTCTCTCTGCCTCAGTTCCCTTATATGCTCAGTGATGAAAATAAGGATATCTAAATCACACTGTTGTGAGTTAAGCACATGTAACCATTTCCAAGCACATAGCGGGAGCTATAACAGGCTTGAAGATGTCAGGACTATATGGCCATCTGTCAGATGACCTGACTAAAGTCAACTTATCATCAGAATTATGACTAGAAAATTTCTTACCTTAGTTTGCATTTTAGTGTTGCTGAAGAGAGATTCCTAATTCTCCATATTTATGGTAGATCACAAGACTATTAATTGTTGTGGTACAGGAATTGGCATTCCACACTGGTAATCAGCCTGTAAGTAACGTTTATGTTAATAGAATAGGATATAAGCCGATTTCTATTATAAAGATGGATGAGGCAGTGAACTGAATTTAAGGTTTTACTATATCATTTAAGTATTATAGGGAGTCATGCTACATTGCAAGATTCACATGGATAACATATCCACATCTCATCAAAGGGTTAAACGACATAGGGTTAAAACGACATTCTTAGGGAAGAAAAAAAAAACTGTCTTAAAAAAATCACAGTTTAGGAAGTTGAGCTTTGAGGTAAAAGGGAGGTAGTAGAAAGATGTACTGATTTGAGGGATTGGCTATAATTCTAGTTATTTTTCTTTCATTTCATGTAACTATGCTGTTTGAATCAAGTAGTGGTAGTGGTTAGAACAGTGTGCGTCAAACACAGTCAGCATCAGCTTCATTAGAATCATCTGAAGAAGCATAAAAATTCAGATTCTTAGGATCCATGACAAAGCTAATGAATACTTGTGGGAAGGGCAGAAATCTGTAGTTTTTAACCTCCTTCAGCCACCTCTCACAAGCACATCTCCCCCGTTATTGCAAATAGCTCTTATGCACAATGAAATTTGTGGATCACTGGGTTAGCAACTCTCTCCAAAGGTTAGGTGTGTTTAGAACTCTCCATGACAGTCCTGCCACAGTTATGTCTCAAGTGTGAAAGGTGATTGCGGCCGGTAAGATCAGACTCAGCATGTTTTTGTTATTGTTGTTCAGTAGCTAAGTCATGTCTGACTCTTTGCATGCTTAATACCATTGTAAATCACAAAGGAAATTCTTACCCTCATACTCTAAAAACGTTCAAAAATGCTTTCATTCTACTTAGAACCTAGGAAATATTTTTTAAAATATAGACATTTTCCATTAGAATATAATAACTTCTTTCAACAGAGAATTTTGAGATTTATAACATAATCACACTGAACTGAAACAAAATATTAAAACATTATAAAGGCTTTAAAATGTATTATGCACTAAACACACACATATCTCTATGTGTTCTATACAAACACTATATAAGATGAAATTCAAACAGATTTATACAAGAAATGTAGATACCATTATTATTTTCTCATCTCTATATAATAACCACATTAAATTTTCATTTCCATTCTTTAAACTAAGAGTCTGGTATTCTTTTTTTTTTTTTTTTTGAGTCTGGTATTCTTTAGCCCTAAAATTAGAAACACCTAGAAGGGCTTCCTGGGATAATGCTTTCATATTCCCTTATTTCATGTTTTTTAGCCTTTTAGAGGGGGCGAGGAGAGATCATAGGCCACTTGCGGGAGCTAAAAAACAAGAACTATCTCCCCTGCAAAATGCAAGTAGACAGTTTTTCTACAGGTTCAGGGATGTTCACAGACACTCTGTGGCTTATGGACTCTGGTTAAGAAAACCTGCTGTACCAGAAAACTGTAAAAACAAAAAAAAAGTAAAAATTTCTTCCAATTCCAATGGAAATCTTTCTCCAAAGAGAACAAAAGGAAAGTCCATGAATTATTTTAAGTTTGAGAATATTAGTAAGTTCTTTTAAGCCCAAACATGCAGAACTGGATTGGCAATATGACTTCCCTTTCAAACAGTATTTTCTGATAATTATAATTTTATTAATGGTATTCAGTAACAATTTATTTTAGTAGCAGATGATATGATAAGAAATTTAGCTTAAGACAAATTACCATATTTTAACAGCTTTATTAAGATATAATTCATACACCATAAATTCACCCTTTTAAAGTATACAGTCCAATGGTTTTTAGCATAGACTTGCCTATGTGTAACTATTATCACACTTAATTTTATTTTATTGCTTTGGCCACATGACACAGCCGGCAAGATCTTCCCTGATCAGGGTTTGAATCCAAGCCACAGCAGTGAAAGCCCAGAATCCTAGCCTCTAGGCCACCAGGGAGGTTCCTCACCACAGTTGGTTTTAAAACATTTTCATCGATTTAAAATGAAACCCTGAACCTTTAACTATCAGTGTCTACTTCCCATTCCTCTTCCATACCTAATTAAAGAAGAAAGAAAGTGTTCGTTGCTCGTGTCTGAATCTTTGTGACCCCATGGCTCTTCTGTCCATGGGATTCTCCAGGCAAGAATACTGGAGTGGGTAGCCATTCCCTTCTTCAGGGATCTTCATGACCCAGGGTTCAAAGCTGGGTCTCCTGCATTGCAGGCAGATACTTTATCATCTGAGTCACCAGGGAAGCACCCCATACCTAACTAAGCAACCAGTATTTTTTTTTTTTTTTTACTGTTACCACTGTTTTTTTTTTGTTGTTGTTGTTGTTGTTGTTGTTTTAATTTTCTGTTTCTATACATTTTTCTCTTCTGGATCTCCACAAGAATAATATTAATATAGCATAATAATGTGGTCTCTTGTGACTAGCTTCTTTTATTCAGCATAATGCTTTCAAGGTCCATCCACGTAACACCATATATCAGTATTTCATTCATTTTTAGGGCTAAATAATACTTCACTATATGGATATACTACATTTTATCCATTCATCAGTTGATGAACATTTGAATTGTTTCTACCTTTTGGCTATGATGAATAATGCTGCTAAAAACAATTATCTACAAGTTTTACGGACATATGTTTTCATTTCTTTGTGGTATATACCTAGGAGTGGAATTGCTTAGTAATATGGTAACTCTATGTTTAATCATTTGAAGACCTATCAGACTTTTCTAAGATGGCTACCCCATGTTACATTCCCAATAGCAGCATATGAGGGTTCTAGTTTCTCTACATCCTTGACAACATTTGTTATAATCTGACTTTTTAAATAGTAGCTATCCTAGTGTAAAGTGTAAAGTGATAACTCAGTGTGATTTTGGTTTGCATTCCCCCAATAACTAATGGCGTTAAGGATTTTCCATGTGTTTATTGTCCATCTTCCTTGGAGAAACGTATATTCATATCCTTTCCTCATTTTTAAATTCTGTTGTATTTTTATTAATGAGTTAGTGTTCGTTATATATTCTAGATACTGATCCTTTTACACATATGTGATTTGCAGATAGCTTATGCTATTCTGTGGGTTGTCTTTTCACTTTCTTGATGATATCCTTTGAAGCCCACAAGTTTTTATTTTGATGAAATTTAATAGATTTAGTTTTGTATCATTGTAGCCCATGCTTTTGGTGTCATAGCTAAGAATCCTTTGCCAAATGCAGGGCCATAAAAATATTTTTCTAAGAGTTTTATGATTTTAGCTTTTATATTTAGATCTTTGATCCATTTCAAATTGATTTTTATATGTAGCATGAAGTAGGGGTCCAACTTCATTCATTTGCACATGGATATTGTTGTCTCAGCACCATTTGTTGAAAAGACTATCCTTTCCCCCATTGAATGGTCTTGGCACACTTACAGAAGATCAGTTGACCATAGATGTATGTATTTACTTTTGGACTTGATTCTATTTCATTGATCGATATGTATATCCTTGTGCTAGTGTCATAGTCATGCTTACAATTTCTTTGTAGTTACTTTTGAAATCAAGAACTTTGAATCCTCCTACTCCTCGTTGTCAAGATTGCTTTGGCTATTATTGCTCCATTAAAACTCTGTATGAATTTTACAATCAGGTTGCCAATTTTGCAGTTAACTGGGATTCTGATAGGGATTGAGTTATATCTGTAGTTTATTTTGAGAAATGTTGCCATCTTAGTATTATGAACGTTCTAATCCATGAACATAAAGTGTTGTTTTATTTACTTAGATCTTTAATTTCTCTCAACAATTTTTTCAGTTTTCAGACTATAAATTTTACATTCATTCATTAAATTTATTCCTAATTATTTCATTTGCTTTGATGCTATTTTAATTTATTCCTAATTATTTCATTTGCTTTGATGCTATTTTAATCTATTCCTATTTATTTCATTTGCTTTAATGCTATATTTAAATGAAATTGTTCTCTTAATTTTATTTTGAGATTGTTCATTGCAAATTATAGGATTACAACTGATTTCAGTATATTGGTCTGAAATGATGCATGCTATCCATGTTTTCATCCTGTAAATATCAAACTAACTAAAATGTCTAATGTGTTATCCTGGGAAGCAAAGAAAATACAAAAATAAAAGAGATATATAATTCTTAAGGGTATTAAAATTTATTAGAGTATGTAGTCACTTATGCCAAAGTGACTACACCAAAGCCTTTGACTGTGTGGATCAAATAAACTGTGGAAAATTCCTCAAGAGATGGGAATACCAGACCACCTAACCTGCTTCCTGATAAATTTTTACACAGGCCAAGAAGCAACAGTTAGACCTGGACATTGAACAACAGACTGGTTCCAAATCAGGAAAGGAGTATGTCAAGGCTCTATATTGCCACCCTGCTTATTTAACTTATATCACAGTACATCATGTGAAATACCAGGCTGGATGACGCACAAGCTGAAATCAAGATCCCAGGAGAAATATCAATAACCTCATATATGCAGATGATACTACCCTTATGCCAGAAAGCAAAGAAGAACTAAAGAACATCTTGATGAAGGTGAAAGAGGAGAGTGAAAAAGTTGGCTTAAAATTCAACATTCATAAAACTAAGATCATGGCATCTGGTCCCATAATTTCATGGCAAATAGGTGGGGAAACAGTGATAGACTTTATTTTTGGGGGCTCCAAAATCACTGCAGATGGTGACTGCAGCCATGAAATAAAAAGACACTTGCTCCTTGGAAGAAAAGCTATGACCAACATAGACAGCATATTAAAAAGCAGAAACATTACTTTGTCATCAAAGGTCAGTCTAGTCAAAGCTATGGTTTTTCCAGTAGTCATATATGGATGTGAAAGTTGGACTATAAAGAAGGCTTAGCACTGAAGAATTTATGCTTTTGAACTGTGGTGTTGGAGAAGACTCTTGAGAGTCCCTTCGACTGCATGGAGATCAAACCAGTCAATCCTAAAAGAAATCAGTCCTGAATATTCATTGGAAGGACTGATGCTGATGTTGAAATGCCAATAGTTTGACCACCTGATGCAAAGAACCGACTCATTGGAAAATACCCTGATGCTATGAAAGATTGAGGGGAGGAGAAAGGGACGACAGAGGATGAGATGGTTGGATGGCATCATTGACTCGATGGACATGAGTGTGAGTAGGCTCCAGGAGTTGGTGATGGACAGGGAAGCCTGGCAAGCTGCAGTCCATGGGGTCACAAAAAGTAATACATGACAGAGTGACTAAACCGAACTGAGTCACTTAAAATAATTTCAATTCAAAACAGACATTTTTAGATGAGTGTATCATAGTTTTGTGGGGCAGACCTCCACATCTGGGCTCTGACATGTAAGAATGATCCTAACATTAGCCTGTACAAAGTGATTGCAGCCCCTTCCCTGCTGGCTCTAACAGCAAGAATCTGCCTGCATTGCAGGAGACCTGGGTTCAATCCCTGGGTCGGAAGAAACCCTGGAGAAGGAAATAGCAACCCACTCCAGTGTTCTTGCCTGGAGAATCCCATGGACAGAGGAGCCTGGTGGGCTACATTTCATGGGGTCACAAAGAGTCGAACACGACTGGGAACTGAGGTTGAGGAACCATATGAACAACTAAAAGTATAATACAGTATAAAAGAAATCTATCATTTATAAAATAAGCTTTGATGGCAGGGTAGGAGACATGGGAGAGTATAAAAATTGAGCTGGAGAAGTACTGGGCATCAAATTTGGAAATAATCATCACCCTATTTAGAAAGTGCTGGTTGAAACAACAACTACACGCAAATATTACTTCCTAAGGAACAGTTGAATAAAGTATTCTTTAGAAATTTAAAATGCATGCTTGCAAATAAAGATACCTCTTACTTGTTGAAGAGAGGGTAATGATGTTTTTAAATCAGGACAGTGATGGAAATGTGGTCATGCCTCAGGTTCAGTGAGCAGATACAAACAGAAAGTAAAATTAATAGTTCCTTGATGAACACTTCCCTAGATTCTGTGTTACAGAAGATGACAAAAGGAACTGATTTATTTTTTCCCATAAAGTAATAAAATCATAAACATCAAGTAAGTTAAATGACCTAGTTATGACTACAATTATTTCTAATCTGTGAAATGTTTCTAGAGTTTGAGTGTTTTTTGGTTCCCCTTAAAATTTGCCGTAAAATCTCTGACAGCTATTTGAATATGAGGAAGTGAGATCTGTTCAAGCCACAGGGAAATCTCTTTAATTTTCAAAACCAAATATTTTCTTTAGAAAATTTCCCTCCCCCACCCCCCCATTTCATTCTAATTTTCAATCACAGAGCTACCAATTAATATTTGAAGACAAACCAGGGATAAATGCCAGGCAAAATTGTAAAAGGCGACTAAGCTGGTCTTCCTAACCCTCATACTTTGTTATACAAACCCTTCCCCTTTTCCTGATTGCTGCTGCCCAATACACATGCACAATCCGTTAATGCTGCTCCAGGCTTCCCAAGACCTTTCTAGAAGCATTTTCTATTCTGAAACTTTTACAAAGTTTTCATCAAAACTTTCCCTGGCCTGCCTAAAAGTCTTGACATATAGGAGAATGTGTCTGATAAACATTTCAAGTTTGAACCTTAAAGGATGAGAGATTAATATGTTTCATTTCTTTGAGTGCACTCTGATTTTAAGCTAGAGCTCCCTAGAGACCCAGTATAGGCTATGACATATGTAGCTGGTTTTGGGAATTGGAGATCTTATTGAAAGCCTAATACAAAACAAAATAAACAAAATCATGATTCCTAGTCTGCTTATATTTAGGGATGCATGGATTTGGGTAATAAAAATAATAGGTATAATTGCATAACTCTACTTCTCACTTTCTTTTATCTCTATAGGGTTCAACTGGGGGAATCACAGACAGAAAAGGCCTACTACTTAGTTAGTAGTAGTAGTTATTACTTAGTTACTAAGTAACTATTAGTTACTATTAGTAATTGCTTAGTAACTACTATTAATAACTATTAGTTATTATTAGTAATTACTTAGTAACTAGCAATTAGTAACTTAGTAACTAGTAACTAAGTAGTTACTTAGTAACTAAGTAGTAACTATTTTAGTTAAATGGTCCCAAATAAAGTATATAACCTATTCATAGTTCATGGTGACTATAATTGGTTTACCTGCAACAATTAAAAAATATTTTAAAGACACTTTCTTACTTTCTGGAGAGCCAATTTTTCTGACATTGCAGAAAAGTTTAGGATAATGATATATGAATAGCTAATTTTGAGAGATGGAATTGAGAAATAGAATGTGCTCATAATTGCTTTCAACTATCACAATTTAGGTATTTCCTAAGGCAAATATAGTAAGAATAGTTATTCTTTTTTTTTTTTTTTTTCCCTCTGAAAACAGATCTGAATTGAAACATTCTAAGTTCTTGGATGGTAAATTGGTTCTGTAAATAAATAGATCAACAAACTTATACCAGCATTTGCTATCTTTTAAATAAGTTCAGCATTTATTCATTCACTGAACAATTGTTTATTGAGTGTCTCCCACATTCCAGGTACTCCTCTAGATGCAAAAGACACAACAGTGGAGAAGAATGACTACATTTACAAACTGTGAAACAGGTCACTCAGTAGTCTGTTAAAAAAAAAAAAAAGAAGAAGACAATCCATTAAACCTAGTAAGTAAATCTCTGAACCTTAAAAGGAACATTGTTTTCTAGAGACTTTTTCTTTCTCCTCAGAAGAGCTAGTCTGGGATAAGGTAAGTATGTGTGTACATTATACATATTTTCATTCGTGTGGGTTAAGCTCCTTATAGATGATATACTTTTTTTTCCTGTTTTAATTTTGGAAATAAGGATATGAGAAACTGAACTGAAAAGGCAAGAGAGTCTACCTAGTCATCTCAGGAATAAAATTATAAATGTGTTTTTCATCCTTCATAAGATTCATCTCAGGACAAGGTCCTAAAATTATAACCAAACTACCTCATTAGATTTTAGGATAGATGACTGATAGATGGACAGAGATAAGTAGATAGCAAATACTATTAATACATATTTATATCTCTACCAATCTGTCTACCTACTACCTGCCTATATAATGATAGATCTATCCAGATCTATCTATATACCTATCTATGTACTAAATGCCTTTGTTAAAATAATGTGTATGTATGTGTGTGTGTGTATATATATATATTTTTTTCTTCTCTCATTTTTCTCCTCTTTTAATAGGAAAAAACATGTTTTGATACCTTTATTGATTTTTTTACTACTTTTTATTAAAAACTAGGAGAAAAGAAAGTTAAACTACATATATAGCTCTGTAATCTTAATAACAAATCAGTTGAACTTTGTGACTATGGGCAAAGTAAATAAAAAGCTATGAAATTATTCTCTGAAGAGGAATATTCACATGATACAAGACTAGTTGAAAATGTGAATATATACAAAGTAGTCAAACACAATGCTGCTGTAAAGTTTTATAGAATAACTAATAAAGAACTAGGGAGAGACAGGTAGAAAATATCTAATTGGCTGGGGCCACTGTCAACTACAAACTGGCCCTTGCCAAGACCATTTCCCAGTGACTCAACAACAACAACAAGGGCATTTGTCATCTACCTCTGCAGAGAATGAACCCTATGCTGCAGCTGTTGACCTTCAACAGCCCTTGAGGGCGTTCAGGGTGGAATGAGGCACCCTGTGCTCCAGGGAGTCTGGCGGAACATGTCTTTGGATAGTTAGTTATTCTCAGGAACTGATTTCATGATCCCAATCCTTGCATCTCTTCATATCTAGAAAAGCACTAAAGCATTTCATAATAACATCAGCTCCTCATAACTAGCAGAAAACCTCTTGTAAAGTAAGTGCTTAATTGCGCTGAACTCTCCCTTTACCAAAATCTTATATGATGACCTTCCCCTACTATTTCTTTGGAGCAGTCTCTCAGAACTAACTGAAGTGCTGTCTCCTGGACTGCAGTCCTCATTTTTCCCCAAATAAAACACAACTCAAAACTCTTAATTTGTGCATCTTTAGTTGACACCACATAGTCAACCTTTTTGTGGTGAGAAGCCTCAGATTTAACTTGGCATTGGGGGTTTAGTTGACTGCATACGTTGCATTTCTGGTCAAGCAGAGCATTTACTTCTATAAGTTATCAAACTTTCATTCTCCTGATGTGGAATCCCAAGCAGGAGTGGTTCCAGCTTGAGCCTAGAAACTTATTTCAACAATCCTTATTTCCTCCTTTTGATCAGCCTCTTGACCATTCAAAAGTTTTGATGAAAAGTATTAGTTTTAGAGTAGTGGCCAAGATAGGAGAATAGGAGAAGTTCACCGCCTCCCAGAGGCACCAAAATTACAACTACTAGCAGAGAAACTATTGATGAGAAAGACTGGAAGATGAGAAGAAAAGACCTTCCACAGAAAAAGACATAAGTAAGAAACCACAATGAGACTGGAAGAAGTGACAGAGTCACAGTAAAGACTCATACATATCCTGGAGTGGGAAACACACAAACAGGAAGATAATTACAATTGCAGGGGTTCTCCCTAAAGAGTGGGTGGTCTGAGCCTCACATTGGGCTCCTGAGCCTGGGGAGGTACTGCACAAGGAGGACAAGACCCCAGGACATTTGGCTTTGAAGGCCAGTGGAACTTATATTCAGGAGACCCAGGAGACTGTAGGAAATAGAAACTCAACTCTTAAAGGGAGCACACGAAATTTCACAAGTTCCTGGACCAAAGGCAGAAGCAACAATTTGCAAGGAGCTTAGTCAGACCCATCTGCTGATCTGGGAGAGAATCAAGAAACTAGATTTCATGCTAGGGACATAGACAATGGAAGCAACCATTTTTGAGAGCTCATACTACCAAGAGGACACTAATGTTGGTAAACGGCACTGTGGAATCCTCCCTCTATCTTATGAGCTCTGGGACCTGGCTGTGTACACTAGCCTGTGGGAACTAATACTAGGAAGCCTCAGGTGAAGCAAATGGCTTCAGGTGAAGCCAGCTGCTTTAAGAACTCCTGAGCCAATAGCCACCCTGGGACCCAGTCCAGTCCACAGAGGGCCCAGGACATGGCTTTGTACACCAGCCCCAGGATGAGTACAGCCGTGAACTGTGCTGTGTTGGGACCCAACCCACCCAACAGCAGGCAGGCATCAGCTCTTGGACGCCTTGAGCACAGGCCCTAAAAACCAGCACATGAACATTATCTCTGGAACACTATGTGCCCTGCACCCAGCAGTGGCAGAAACTAGACCCATTCCCAAGTAGACCAACTCCAATTCTGCACCCCACAGGGCCCTTTATTCAAGGCCCTTCATCCAGGGCCCTAGCTCTGCCCACCTATAGGTGAGCACTAGCCCCAAGGGCCCCCAGGGTTGGGGACCAGCTCTGAGACATATCAGACACTCTAGCTAGCAATGTCAGAAACTTGCCCCATATACCAGCAGATCAACACTAGATTTAGGACCTTATCCCCAGGGACTCCACAGCCAGCTACTGCATGGCCAGGTCCCACTTATGAGATATCAGCAGCCTCCATGCAAGGCAAGACCCGGCAACAAACTCAACAGGGAACATTCACATCTATCAAACTGCCCAAAGTGGTGAGCCCACAACAACACAAGGACCCACAAATCCCACATAGGTGCCACCCTTAGAACATATACTCCTGGGGATCAGAGGGATAGAACATATACGATCATAGCAATACAAACTTACCTCAAGAAACAAGAGAAATATCAAATAGATAACCAACTTTACACCTAAGGCAACTAGAAAAAGAAGAAATGAAGAGCCCCTAAATTAGTAGAAGAAAACAAATCATAAAAATCAGAGCAGAACTAAATGAAAAGAAACAGAGGAGAATATAGCAAAATTCAACAAAACTAAAACTTGGTACTTTGATAAGATAAATAAAAAAGACAAACCATTAACAGGACTCATCAAGAAAAAAAAAAGGGGGAAGAAGAATCAAATCGATAAAATTAGAAATAAAAATGGATGCTACAACAGACAACACAGAAATACAAAGGATCATAAGAGACTACAATCAGCAACTATATGCCAATAAAATGGGCAATTTGGAAGAGATGGACCAATTCTTAGAAAAGTATAACCTTCCAAAACTGAACAGGAAGAAATAGAAAATCTTAAAAGACCCATCACAAGCATGGAAATTGAAACTGTAATAAAAATAATCTTCCAGTAAACAAAAGCTCAGGGCCAGATGACTTCAGAGGTGAATTCTACTAAAAATTTAAAGAGCTAACACCTATCCTGCTCACACTCTTCCAGAAAATTGCAGAAAATTCCAAAACTCATTCTATGGGGCCACGATCACCCTAATACCAAAACCATACAAAGGCCACAAAGCGAGAAAAATACAGGCCAATATTACTGATTAATATAGATACAAAAATTCTCAACAAAATTCTAGCAAACAGAATCCAACAACATATTAAAAAGATCATACATCATGACCAAGCAGGCTTTATCCTGGAGATGCAAAGATTCTTCAATACGTGCAAGTCAATCAATGCAATATACCACATTAAAAAATTGCAAGATAAAAATCATATGATTATCTTAATAGATGCAGAGAAAGCCTTTGACAAAATTCAACATCTATTTATTAAAAAAAAAAAAAAATCTCCAGAAAGCAGGCATAGAAGGAACATGCCTCAACATAATAAAAGCCATCTACAATAAACCTACAGCAAACATTATCCTCAATGGCAAAAAATTGAAAGCATTTCCTCTAAAGTCAGAAAGAAGACAAGGGTGCCCACTCTCACCAATACTATTCAACATAGTTTTGGAAGTCTTAACCACAGTAATCAGAGGGAAAAAAAAAAAAAAAAAAAAACAAAGAAAGAGAATCCAGATTGGAAAAGAAGTAAAACTCTCACTGTTTGCAGATGACATGATCCTCTACATAGAAAACTCTGAAGACACCAACAGAAAATTAATAGAGCCAGTCAATGAATGTAGTAAAGTTGCAGGATATAAAATTAATACAAAGAAATCCCTTGAATTCCTATACACTAACAATGAGAAAACAGAAAGAGAAATGAAGGAAACAATCACATTCACCATTGTAATGAAAAGAATGAAATACTTAGGAATAAATTTACCTAAAGAAAAAAAAGACCTATATATAGAAAACTATAAAACACTGATGAAAGAAATCAAAGATGACACAAGAAGACGGAGAAACATAGCATGTTCATGGATTGGAAGAATCAATATAGTGAAAATGAGTATACTATCCAAAGCAATCTATAGATTCAATGCAATCCCTATCAAGCTACCAACAGTACTTTTCAGGGAACTGAAAAAAATAATTTCAAAATTTGTATAGAAACACAGAAAGCCTCAAATACCCAAAGCAATCTTGAGAAAGAAGAATGGAACTGAAGGAATGAACCTGCCTGACTTCAGGCTGTACTACAAAGCTACAGTCATCAAGACAGTATGCTACTGGCACAAAGACAGAAATATAGATCAATGGAACAAAATAGAAAGCCCAGAGATAAATCCACGTACCTATGGACACCTTATCTTTGACAAAGGAGGCAAGAATATACAATGGAGGAAAGACAATCTCTTTAACAAGTGGTGCTGGAAAAACAGGTTAACCACTTGTAAAAGAATGAAACTAGAACACTTTCTAATATGATACACAAAAATAAACACAAAATGCATTAAAGATCTAAATGTAAGACCAGAAACTATAAAGCTCTTAGAGGAAAACAGAGGCAGACCAC